>NC_068421.1:97567452-97599952 GCF_023373465.1 Oncorhynchus keta | reverse complement strand
TGGGCATGCATCGAGTGCTGGGCTGCCAGTGTGAGGGTTGTTCAGGCACTGGGCATGCATCGATTGTCTGTGGGTTGGGCATGCATCGATTTACCCTGGGCATGCATCGATTGTGTGAGGGTTGTTCATGCATCGATTGTGTGTGGACTGGGCATGCATCGATAGTCTGTGGGTTGGGCATGCATCGATTGTGTGTGGACTGGGCATGCATCGATAGTCTGTGGGTTGGGCATGCATCGATTGTGTGTGGACTGGGCATGCATCGATTGTCTGTGGGTTGGGCATGCATCGATTGTGTGTGGACTGGGCATGCATCGATTCTGTGGGTTGGGCATGCATCGATTGTGTGTGGACTGGGCATGCATCGATTGTGTGTGGGCTGGGCATGCATCGATTGTGTGTGGACTGGGCATGCATCGATTGTGTGTGGACTGGGCATGCATCGATTGTGTGTGGACTGGGCATGCATCGATTGTGTGTGGACTGGGCATGCATCGATTGTGTGTGGGCTGGGCATGCATCGATTGTGTGTGGACTGGGCATGCATCGATTGTGTGTGGACTGGGCATGCATCGATTGTGTGTGGACTGGGCATGCATCGATTGTGTGTGGGTTGTTCATGCATCGATTGTGTGTGGGTTGTTCATGCATCGATTGTGTGTTGGTTGATTTCTTCCGTGAAATAAAACATTGTAGATCTTTGGATAGCTGGATTGTTTATTCATGTATGATCAGAAGACTATTGATACCTTAACTAGTTACACTGTTATATTGATACCTTAACTAGTTACACTGTTATATTGATACCTTAACTAGTTACACTGTTATATTGATACCTTAACTAGTTACACTGTTATATTGATACCTTAACTAGTTACACTGTTATATTGATACCTTAACTAGTTACACTGTTATATTGATACCTTAACTAGTTACACTGTTATATTGATACCTTAACTAGTTACACTGTTATATTGATACCTTAACTAGTTACACTGTTATATTGATACCTTAACTAGTTACACTGTTATATTGATACCTTTACTAGTTACATTGTTAAATTGATACCTTTACTAGTTACACTGTTATATTGATACCTTTACTAGTTACACTGTTATATTGATAACTTTACTAGTTACACTGTTATATTGATACCTTTACTAGTTACACTGTTATATTGATACCTTTACTAGTTAAACTGTACTATTGATACATTTACTAGTTACACTGTTATATTGATACCTTAACTAGTTACACTGTTATATTGATACCTTTATTAGTTACACTGTTATATTGATACCTTAACTAGTTACACTGTTATATTGATACCTTTACTAGTTAAACTGTACTATTAATACCTTTACTAGTTACACTGTTATATTGATACCTTTACTAGTTACACTGTTATATTGATACCTTTACTAGTTAAACTGTACTATTGATACATTTACTAGTGACATTGTTAAATTGATACCTTTACTAGTTACACTGTTATATTGATACCTTTACTAGTTACACTGTTATATTGAAACCTTTACTAGTTACACTGTACTATTGATACCTTTACTAGTTACACTGCTATATTGATACCTTTATTAGTTACACTGTTATAATAAAAGACAGTACTGTGCGGCCGTCTTCATCGACCTTGCCAAGGCTTTCGACTCAATCACCATATTCTGTCAATCACCATATTCTTATCGGCAGACTCAGTAGCCTCGGTTTTTCAGATGACTGCCTTGCCTGGTTCACCAACTACTTTGCAGACAGAGTTCAGTGTGTCAAATCGGAGGGCATGCTGTCCAGTCCTCTGGCAGTCTCTATGGGGGTGCCACAGGGTTCAATTCTCGGGCCGACTCTTTTCTCTGTATATATCAATGATGTTGCTCTTGCTGCGGGCGATTCCCTGATCCACCTCTACGCAGACGACACCATTCTGTATACTTCCGGCCCGTCCTTGGACACTGTGCTATCTAACCTCCAAACGAGCTTCAATGCCATACAACACTCCTTCCGTGGCCTCCAACTGCTCTTAAACGCTAGTAAAACCAAATGCATGCTTTTCAACCGTTCGCTGCCTGCACCCGCACGCCCGACTAGCATAACCACCCTGGATGGTTCCGACCTTGAATATGTGGGCATCTATAAGTACCTAGGTGTCTGGCTAGACTGTAAACTCTCCTTCAAGACTCATATCAAACATCTCCAATCGAAAATCAAATCTAGAGTCGGCTTTCTATTCCGCAACAAAGCCTCCTTCACTCACGCCGCCAAACTTACCCTAGTAAAACTGACTATCCTACCGATCCTCGACTTCGGCGATGTCATCTACAAAATAGCTTCCAACACTCTACTCAGCAAACTGGATGCAGTTTATCACAGTGCCATCCATTTCGTCACTAAAGCACCTTATACTACCCACCACTGCGACCTGTATGCTCTAGTCGGCTGGCCCTTGCTACATATTCGTTGCCAGACCCACTGGCTCCAGGTCATCTACAAGTCCATGCTAGGTAAAGCTCCGCCTTATCTCAGTTCACTGGTCACGATGGCAACACCCACCTGTAGCACGCGCTCCAGCAGATGTATCTCACTGATCATCCCTAAAGCCAACACCTAATTTGGCCGCCTTTCCTTCCAGTTCTCTGCTGCCTGTGACTGGAACGAATTGCAAAAATAGCTGAATTTTGATTATTTTATCTCCCTCACCAACTTCAAACATCTGCTATCTGAGCAGCTAATCGATCGCTGCAGCTGTACATAGTCTATCGGTAAATAGCCCACCCATTTTTACCTACCTCATCCCCATACTGTTTTTATTTATTTACTTTTCTGCTCTTTTGCACACCAATATCTCTACCTGTACATGACCATCTGATCATTTATCACTCCAGTGTTAATCTGCAAAATTGTAATTATTCGCCTACCTCCTCATGCCTTTTGCACACATTGTATATAGACTCCCCTTTTTTTCCTACTGTGTTATTGACTTGTTAATTGTTTACTCCATGTGTAACTCTGTGTTGTCTGTTCACACTGCTTTGCTTTATCTTGGCCAGGTCGCAGTTGCAAATGAGAACTTGTTCTCAACTAGCCTACCTGGTTAAATAAAGGTGAAATAAAAAAATAGAATAAAAATATTGATACCTTAATTAACTAGTTACACTGCTATATTGATACCTTTACTAGTTAAACTGTTATATTGAAACCTTTACTAGTTACACTGTTATATTGATACCTTTACTAGTTACATTGTACTATTGATACCTTTACTAGTTACACTGTTATATTGATACACTCTACTATTGATACATTAACTAGTTAAACTGTACTATTGATACCTTAACTAGTTAAACTGTACTATTGATACCTCAACTGGTTAAACTGCACTATTGATACCATAACTAGTTAAACTGTGCCTTTGATACCTTAACTAGTTCAATTGTACCATTGATACACTGTACTATTGATACCTTAAATCAAGAATGTCTGAAAATATCGATGTCATAGCAGTCACTAATTAATTAATTCCCTTGTCAGTCTCATTCTGAACATTGTATAATTCGTAAATCTGCACAAACCCTGGTCTCAGTAATCATTCCATACCACACAAGTTGAGTTGATTATTTATTTACTGACAAGCTAAATGATAACATAAGATACGCATACACGCATAGTCTAGGACTAGGTTATTGGTTAGAACTTAATACAATGACAACAGGTCCATAGCGGACCGACACAATATGAAACGTGTTACACAAGATGGAGATTTAAAGAGAGAGAGAAAAGCAACACTTGAATATATTTGTAAACTACGCTTGGTTTAGCCCTAACACCTTGCCCCGAACTGCCGCTCTTATGGATAAGAAGTATTATAATGCATGTTGAAAGTCTCTTTTGGGTATCTCTGTTGGGTATCTCTGTTGGGTATCTCTGTTGGGTATCTCTGTTGGGAATCTCTGTTGGGTATCTCTGTTGGGTATCTCTGTTGGGTATCTCTGTTGGGTATCTCTGTTGAAAGTCTCTGTTGGGTATCTCTGTTGGGTATCTCTGTTGGGAATCTCTGTTGGGAATCTCTGTTGGGAATCTCTGTTGGGAATCTCTGTTGAGTATCTCTGTTGGGAATCTCTGTTGGGAATCTCTGTTGGGAATCTCTGTTGGGAATCTCTGTTGGGAATCTCTGTTGGGAATCTCTGTTGGGTATCTCTGTTGGGTATCTCTGTTGAGTATCTCTGTTGGGAATCTCTGTTGAGTATCTCTGTTGGGAATCTCTGTTGGGAATCTCTGTTGGGAATCTCTGTTGGGTATCTCTGTTGGGAATCTCTGTTGGGAATCTCTGTTGGGAATCTCTGTTGGGAATCTCTGTTGGGTATCTCTGTTGGGTATCTCTGTTGGGTATCTCTGTTGGGAATCTCTGTTGGGAATCTCTGTTGGGAATCTCTGTTGGGAATCTCTGTTGGGAATCTCTGTTGGGTATCTCTGTTGGTATCTCTGTTGGGTATCTCTGTTGGGTATCTCTGTTGGGAATCTCTGTTGGAATCTATGTTGGGATTCTCTGCTGGGTATCTCTGTTGGGTATCTCTGTTGGGAATCTCTGTTGGGTATCTCTGTAGGGTATCTCTGTTGGGTATCTCTGTTGGGAATCTCTGTTGGGTATCTCTGTTGGGTATCTCTGTTGGGTATCTCTGTTGGGTATCTCTGTTGGTTATCTTCGCATGATCTGGTCTTTCGTCTTCAGGTGTAAGTCTCTGATTGTCCGCAAGATGTCACAATGTCGTTTCTCTTAGTTGTCTATTTCCTTGCACTCGTTCCCCAGCTTGGGAATGGAAGCTGTGTAGATAACAGATGATTCATCTTGTTAGATACTCCAACATAGCCTTAATTGTTCAGAGGTTTCATTTGTTTTCAACCTCGTGATGCATTTGAGGGTCGTGACAACTCGTGGACCTCGGCTGCAGCACTGTGTCCTCTAGTCTGATATGTAAATTCTTAACTCACATGTTTTATACCCCCGGGTAGAAAGGGGACATTTCTGTCTTCATGACACTCTCTCTGGGTTACCTGGGTTACCTGATCTGGATGTTTTCTACACAGCGTGTAGAATTATAACATCCTCATTTAACCTTTAGTAACATCATAAAATAGACATACATTTTCATTTTCCATCCATCATTATGCCCAACATTTGGCTGATCAAATCTATTGTCCGATCAAATCTATTGTCCCAAAGTCCATTTAATGCATGTTACAGTTCTAAGGTAGCCTCTCCATACACTACACACAGACCTTCCAGTCCCACTCTGCGGGAGGTAGAGATATCTCTGTAGAGCTGATCCTCACAGGCCCGTCATGACAATATTGATACCTTTACTAGTAATGCTGTACTACTATTGATACTATTGATGCCCTGATTTTGTTTACAGCCAATCATCCTTTAATAAATTGCTTCCATCGTTTTCACTGAAGCCCCAACGTCAGTCTAGAATGCCTATTCTTTTCTTTCTTTACAACTGTTGCTATAGTACTTAGCTTACTAAGGGAATGTTGTGTTCAGAGCCAAGATGGTTCCTCATTTAAATAGGATTCAATATTATCAACGTGAATTTAGAATGAAATACTGAAAGAACGTTTTCCTTTCGTCCTTCTCCTGACCAGAAAAACCCTACGGCTCTGTCCAAGAAACCTAACAACACCTGTTCAGCTGGGGTCAGCTACACTCCCAACCTGACTAAGGGCAATGCCATCTCCACCATCTCCAACAGCGCAGACATCCAGCTGAAACTGGCTGAGGTCAAGACCCCCGACCCCAAAAAGACTTACAACAGCGTCAGCAAGATCGACAAGATGTCCCGTATAGTGTTTCCTGTTCTGTTTGGGACATTCAACCTGGTTTACTGGGCTACGTACCTCAACAGGGAACCAGTGATCAAAGGAGCTGTGAACCCCTATACATAGAAGGAAAAGGCCAGGGAAGTGGCCCTGTTATCGATGGAGTGCATTACTTTTGATCAGGGCACATTAGGGTTAGGTTTAGAGTTAAGGTTAGGGTTAGGGTTAGGGTTAGGTAGAGTTAAGGTTAGGGTTAGGGTTAGGGTTAGGGTTAGAGTTAAGGTTAGGGTTAGGTTTAGAGTTAAGGTTAGGGTTAGGGTTAGAGTTAAGGTTAGGGTTAGGTTTAGAGTTAAGGTTAGGGTTAGGGTTAGGGTTAGGTAGAGTTAAGGTTAGGGTTAGGGTTAGGTTTAGAGTTAAGGTTAGGGTTAGGTAGAGTTAAGGTTAGGGTTAGGTTTAGAGTTAAGGTTAGGGTTAGGGTTAGGTTTAGAGTTAAGGTTAGGGTTAGGTAGAGTTAGGGGCTCTGGTCAAAAGTAGGGCATTTTATTATATTTCTGGAATTTGTGACAGAGGCTCCTGTTTCACCCCATTACACTACACCACTACACCACTACACTACACCACTACACTACACCACTACACCACTATACCACTATACCACTACACCACTACACCACTAAACTACACCATTACACTACACCACTACACCACTACACTACACCACTACACTACACCACTACACTACACCACTACACTACACCACTACACCACTATACCACTACACCACTACACCACTAAACTACACCATTACACTACACCACTACACCACTACACTACACCACTACACCACTACACTACACCACTACACTACACTACACCACTATACCACTACACCACTACACTACTACACTACTACACGATACCACAACACTCTACCACTACACCAATCTACCACTACACCACTACACTATACCACTACACTACACTACTACACTACACTATACCACTACACTACACCACTACACGATACCACAACACTCAACCATTACACCATACCACTACACCACTACACTACTACACCACTACACTCTACCACTACACCACTATCCTACTACACCACTACACTACTGCACCACTACACCATACCACTACACCACTACACTACTACACCACTACACCACTACACCATACCACTACACTACTACACCACTACACCACTACACTACACCACTACACTATACCACTCCACTACACCACTACACTATACCACTACACTATACCACTATAGCATAGCACTACACCACTACACTATACCACTATACCACTACATCACTACACTATACCACTATACCAATATACCAATTCACCATACCACTGCACTATACCACTGCACTACACCACTACACCACTACACTACACTACACCACTACACTACACCACTACACCACTACACTATACCACTATACCACTACACTATACCACTACACCACTACACTACGCCACTATACCACTACACTATACCACTACACCACTACACTACGCCACTATACCATAGCACTACACTATACCACTATACCACTACACCACTATACTATACCACTATACCACTACACTATACCAATATACCACTATACCACTACACTATACCACTATACCACTACACCACTATACTATACCACTACACTATACCACTATACCACTACACTATACCACTATACTATACCACTTAACTACACCACTATACTAGACCACTACACTATACCACTACACTATACCACTACACCACTACACTATACCACTATACCATAGTGGTATAGCACAGTTGGTAGAGCATGGCGCTTGTACGCCAGGGTAGTGGGTTCGACTACCACCCATACGTAGAATGTATGCACACATGACTGTAAGTCGCTTTGGATAAAAGCGTCTGCTAAATGGCATATATATATTATTATTATTACTACACTACACAACACCACTACACTACTACACTATGCCACTACACTATACCAGTACACTATACCACTACACTATACCACTGCACTACATCACTACACTATACCACTACACTATTCCACTACACTATACCAATACACTACACTATACCACTACACTATACCACTACACTACACCACTACACTACACCACTACACTATAACACTACACTATACCAGTACACCACTACACTACTACACAATACCACTACACTACACCACTACACTACACTACTACACTACACCACTACACTACACTACACTACACTATACACTACACTATACCACTACACTACACTACACCACTTCACTATACCACTATACCACTACACTACACCAATATACCAGTACACCACTACACTATACCACTGCACTACACTACTACACTATACCACTACACTACACTATTACACTATTACACTATACCAGTAAACCACTACACTACACCACTATACTATACCACTACACTATACCACTACACCATACCACTACACTATACCACTACACTTTACCACTACACTATACCACTACACTATACCACTACACTATACCACTACACTTTACCACTACACTATACCACTGCACTACACTACTTACTACACTATACCACTATACCACTACACTACACTATTACACTATACCAGTAAACCACTACACTACACCACTACACTATACCACTACACTTTACCACTACACTATACCACTACACTTTACCACTACACTACACTTTACCACTACACTCTACCACTACACTATACCACTACACGATACCACTACACTATACCACTACACTATACCACTACACTATACCACTACACTATACCACTACACTACTACACGACACTACTACACTACACCACTACACCACTACACTATACCACTATACCACTATTCCACTACACTATTCCACTACACTAAACCACTACAGACATACTGATGCATAAACTGGACCCACATACTGCTATCATATTGAACACAATGCCAAGCAATTAATCCCTTATTCTAATCATCATGGTTTACTGGGAGAGTTATGCTCTTAATCCCTTATTCTAATCATCATGGTTTACGAGTTGAGTTATGCTCTTAATCCCGTATTCTAATCATCATGGTTTACTAGGAGAGTTATGCTCTTAATCCCTTATTCTAATCATCATGGTTTACTGGGAGAGTTATGCTCTTAATCCCTTATTCTAATCATCATGGTTTACTATGAGAGTTATGCTCTTAATCCCTTATTCTAATCATCATGATTTACTAGTTGAGTTATGCTCTTAATCCCTTATTCTAATCATCTTGGTTTACTGGGAGAGTTATGCTCTTAATCCCTTATTCTAATCATCATGGTTTACTAGGAGAGTTATGCTCTTAATCCCTTATTCTAATCATCATGGTTTACTGGGAGAGTTATGCTCTTAATCCCTTATTCTAATCATCATGGTTTACTGGGAGAGTTATGCTCTTAATCCCTTATTCTAATCATCATGATTTACTGGGAGAGTTATGCTCTTAATCCCTTATTCTAATCATCATGGTTTACTGGGAGAGTTATGCTCTTAATCCCTTATTCTAATCATCATGGTTTACTGGGAGAGTTATGCTCTTAATCCCTTATTCTAATCATCATGGTTTACTGGGAGAGTTATGCTCTTAATCCCTTATTCTAATCATCATGGTTTACTAGGAGAGTTATGATCTTAATCCCTTATTCTAATCATCATGGTTTACTGGGAGAGTTATGCTCTTAATCCCTTATTCTAATCATCATGGTTTACTGGGAGAGTTATGCTCTTAATCCCTTATTTTCATCATCATGGTTTACTAGGAGAGTTATGCTCTTAATCCCTTATTCTAATCATCATGGTTTACTGGGAGAGTTATGCTCTTAATTTTATTCTAATCACAAACTTTACTAGGAGAGCTATGCTCTTAATCAGTCATTCTAATCATCATTTTACTGAAAGGGCTTAGTTATGCCTTAACCCTTATTCTGAATCATCATGGTTTACTCCGAGAGTTATGACCTGGTATTGCGATAATCCCAATTCTAATCAGTATTTTATGGGAATAGTATTGCCATGTTTGCCTTATTCTAATCATCATGGTTTAATATAGCTTATGCTCTTATTATTTTCATTTCAGAACTCAGATAGTCATCAATGATTTGTTTCTGAGCTATAATATGGATATAGTCATATAAATAGATTTTCTAGAAAGGGCTCTGGGCCCTCTAACCCTGGCAATTTGAACAGGCAAACCGGGAACATTGGGCATTTACATATTTTGACACTGGTCCAGATGCTTTCTGTTGCAACCCCAATCTACAGATAGTATTTCTATGGGAATAGTATTGCCATGTTTGCCTTGACTCTTTCTACGGTCTGATAATACAGCTTCTACTTTCTTTTGCTCCTCCGTGTTTCCAGAACTCCAGATAGTCATCACCGATGATTCGTTTCTGCCACCAAACCCTGCATCCCAAATTGCACCCTATTCCCTATAAAGTGCATTACTTTTGACCAGAACCCAAAGGGCTCTGGGCCCTATAGGGAACAGGGTACCATTTGGAACAGGCAACTCTGACTACTGGAACATTGGGCTATTTGACTACTGTTTAGTACTCATATGACTCCAGATGCTTTACTGTTGACTACTGTATTAGTACTATATGACTACTGCAAAAGTAATGTCTGACTACTGTAATACTACTCTGACTACTGTATTAGTACTATATGAGTACTGTATTAGTACTATATGTCCACTGTAATACTACTATATGACTACTGTATTAGTACTATATGACTCCTGTATTAGTACTATATGACTCCTGTATTAGTACTATATGACCACTGTATTAGTACTATATGACCACTGTATTAATACTATATGACTACTGTATTAGTACTATATGACCACTGTATTTGTACTATATGACTACTGTAATACTACTCTGACTACTGTATTAGTACTATATGACTACTGTAATAGTACTATATGACTACTGTATTAGTACTATATGACTACTGTATTAGTACTATATGACTACTGTAATAATACTCTGACTACTGTATTAGTACTATATGACTACTGTATTAGTACTATATGACTACTGTAATACTACTCTGACTACTGTATTAGTACTATATGACTACTGTAATAGTACTCTGACTACTGTATTAGTACTATATGACTACTGTAATAGTACTCTGACTACTGTATTAGTACTATATGACTACTGTATTAGTACTATATGACTACTGTAATAGTACTCTGACTACTGTATTAGTACTATATGACTACTGTAATAGTACTCTGACTACTGTATTAGTACTATATGACTACTGTATTAGTACTATATGACTACTGTAATACTACTCTGACTACTGTATTAGTACTATATGACTACTGTATTAGTACTATATGACTACTGTAATACTACTCTGACTACTGTATTCATTTCTTACTACTACTATGATGCCTGATTTTATCTTGGGTTGCGTCTCCAATGGCACTCTTATCTACATTGTGCACTACTATTGACCAGAGCCCTGTGGACCTTGGTCAAACACAGTGCACTGCATAGCCTAGGGAATAGGGTGCCATTTGGGAAGCACTTTGCTTTGTACAAAATGGGCTGAAAGCTGTTTATGCTGTTGGCCCAAGCACATGGATCTCCACTTAGCTTGTTAGAAGAAGATAATAGCCATGATCAATGTGTTGCCAACAGATTGGTAATTCCTCACGAATGCACTGACATTTCTTGCAATTACTTTTTGAAAAGCCAGTGTTACAATGTTCGTCATCTATTGTTGTTTAACTACATAGCGAATTTTCTGTTGAAAGTGGAAAGAAGAACTGAATTTGAGCTGTGAAGTGATAATTGGCAGCTTTATGCTTGAAGATCAGTCCCTGCAGGATTCTGTACTTCTGCGATCTGAAATTTGAAAGAAATCATCGCATATGCAAAATGTCAGAAATCAAAATCAAGAATTTTTGCCCACAAAATAACAGAAAAAGTCCCTGTGAAATCCTGAAGGGACTGGTAGATGCTCCGTGAAAGACATTTGTATATGATATAGCCTGGTGCTTTTGGCCAGGCTCTATTCAATTACTAAGGTTAGCTTGGATTTGGATTTGCACAATACTTGTAGCTTTCACCAAATTCCCAGGTTTTCCAGAAATCCCGGTTTGAAGGATTCCTGATTCCCTGCTGATTCTAGGAATCTTCCAAATCAAATCAAAAGGTATTTGTCACATGCTCGGTAAACAACAAGTGTAGACTAACAGTGAAATGCTTGGTAAACAACAGGTGTAGACTGCCAGTGAAATGCTTGGTAAACAACAGGTGTAGACTGCCAGTGAAATGCTCGGTAAACAACAAGTGTAGACTAACAGTGAAATGCTTGGTAAACAACAGGTGTAGACTGCCAGTGAAATGCTTGGTAAACAACAGGTGTAGACTGCCAGTGAAATGCTTGGTAAACAACAGGTGTAGACTGCCAGTGAAATGCTTGGTAAACAACAGGTGTAGACTGCCAGTGAAATGCTTGGTAAACAACAGGTGTAGACTGCCAGTGAAATGCTTGGTAAACAACAGACTGTGAAATGCTTGGACTGCCAGTGAAATGCTTGGTAAACAACAGGTGTAGACTGCCAGTGAAATGCTTGGTAAACAACAGGTGTAGACTGCCAGTGAAATGCTTGGTAAACAACAGGTGTAGACTGCCAGTGAAATGCTTGGTAAACAACAGGTGTAGACTGCCAGTGAAATGCTTGGTAAACAACAGGTGTAGACTGCCAGTGAAATGCTTGGTAAACAACAGGTGTAGACTGCCAGTGAAATGCTTGGTAAACAACAGGTGTAGACTGCCAGTGAAATGCTTGGTAAACAACAGGTGTAGACTAACATGTGAAATGCTTCAGTAAACAAAACAACAGGTGTAGACTGCCAGTGAAATGCTTGGTAAACAACAGGTGTAGACTGCCAGTGAAATGCTTGGTAAACAACAGGTGTAGACTGCCAGTGAAATGCTTGGTAAACAACAGGTGTAGACTGCCAGTGAAATGCTTGGTAAACAACAGGTGTAGACTGCCAGTGAAATGCTGACTGACGGGTCCTTCAGAACAATGTAGAGAAAAAATAGAAAAATAATAAATAAACAAATAATAAATGAGTAACAACTTGGCAGTATACACTGGGTACCAGGTAATAACATGGTTATATACACTGGGTACCAGGTAATAACATGGTTATATACACTGGGTACCAGGTAATAACATGGTTATATACACTGGGTACCAGGTAATAACATGGTTATATACACTGGGTACCAGGTAATAACATGGTTATATACACTGGGTACCAGGTAATAACATGGTTATATACACTGGGTACCAGGTAATAACATGGTTATATACACTGGGTACCAGGTAATAACATGGTTATATACACTGGGTACCAGGTAATAACATGGTTATATACACTGGGTACCAGGTAATAACATGGTTATATACACTGGGTACCAGGTAATAACATGGTTATATACACTGGGTACCAGGTAATAACATGGTTATACACACTGGGTACCAGGTAATAACATGGTTATACACACTGGGTACCAGGTAATAACATGGTTATACACACTGGGTACCAGGTAATAACATGGTTATATACACTGGATACCAGGTAATAACATGGTTATATACACAGGGTACCAGGTAATAACATGGTTATATTCACAGGGTACCAGTACTGAGTCGATGTGCAGGGGTATGAGGTAATAACATGGTTATATACACAGGGTACCAGTACTGAGTAGATGTAGAGGGGTATGAGGTCATAACATGGTTATATACACAGGGTACCAGTACTGAGTTATTGTACAGGGGTATGAGGTCATAACATGGTTATATACACAGGGTACCAGTACTGAGTTATTGTACAGGGGTATGAGGTCATAACATGGTTATATACACAGGGTACCAGTACTGAGTTATTGTACAGGGGTATGAGGTCATAACATGGTTATATACACAGGGTACCAGTACTGAGTAGATGTGCAGGGGTATGAGGTAATAACATGGTTATATACACAGGGTACCAGTACTGAGTGGATGTACAGGGGTATGAGGTCATACCATGGTTATATACACAGGGTACCAGTACTGAGTGGATGTACAGGGGTATGAGGTAATAACATGGTTATATACACATGGTACCAGTACTGAGTAGATGTACAGGGGTATGAGGTAATAACATGGTTATATACACATGGTACCAGTACGGAGTAGATGTGCAGGGGTATGAGGTAATAACATGGTTATATACACAGGGTACTAGTACTGAGTCGATGTGCAGGGGTATGAGGTAATAACATGGTTATATACACAGGGTACCAGTACTGAGTCGATGTGCAGGTGTATGAGGTAATAACATGGTTATATACACTGGGTACCAGTATTGAGTCAATGTGCAGGGGTATGAGGTAATAACATGGTTATATACACAGGGTACCAGTACTGAGTAGCTGTAGAAGGGTACGAGGTAATAACATGGTTATATACACAGGGTACCAGTACTGAGTAGATGTAGAAGGGTACGAGGTAATAACATGGTTATATACACAGGGTACCAGTACTGAGTAGATGTAGAGGGGTATGAGGTAATAACATGGTTATATACACAGGGTACTAGTACTGAGTAGATGTACAGGGGTATGAGGTAATAACATGATTATATACACGGGGTACCAGTACTGAGTAGATGTAGAGGGGTATGAGGTAATAACATGGTTATATACACAGGGTACCAGTACTGATGACATACTACATGCAGACACAGTAACATGGTTATATACACAGGGCACCAGTACTGATGAAATACTACATGCAGACACAGTAACATGGTTATATACACAGGGCACCAGTACTGATGAAATACTACATGCAGACACAGTAACATGGTTATATACACAGGGCACCAGTACTGATGAAATACTACATGCAGACACAGTAACATGGTTATATACACAGGGCACCAGTACTGATGAAATACTACATGCAGACACAGTAACGTGGTTATATACACAGGGCACCAGTACTGATGAAATACTACATGCAGACACAGTAACATGGTTATATACACAGGGCACCAGTACTGATGAAATACTACATGCAGACACAGTAACATGGTTATATACACAGGGCACCAGTACTGATGAAATACTACATGCAGACACAGTAACATGGTTATATACACAGGGCACCAGTACTGATGAAATACTACATGCAGACACAGTAACATGGTTATATACACAGGGCACCAGTACTGATGAAATACTACATGCAGACACAGTAACATGGTTATATACACATGGTACCAGTACTGAGTAGATGTACAGGGGTATGAGGTAATAACATGGTTATATACACAGGGCACCAGTACTGATGAAATACTACATGCAGACACAATAACATGAAGTTACAGATCAGGTGACCGGAGAGAGACGGCCTCCCAAGTAACACTCTACTTCCTATATAGTGCTCTACGTTTGACCAGAGCGTGGGCTCTGTGCAGGGAATAGGATGTCCTGGCCCCATTCGGCTCTGTGTAGGGAATAGGATGTCCTGGGCCCATTCGGCTCTGGTCAAGGGTATTGCTCTGTGTCGGGAATAGGATGTCCTGGGCCCATTCGGCTCTGGTCAAGGGTATTGCTCTGTGTAGGGAATAGGATGTCCTGGGCCCATTCGGCTCTGGTCAAGGGTATTGCTCTGTGTAGGGAATAGGATGTCCTGGGCCCATTCGGCTCTGGTCAAGGGTATTGCTCTGTGTAGGGAATAGGATGTCCTGGGCCCATTCGGCTCTGGTCAAGGGTATTGCTCTGTGCAGGGAATAGGATGTCCTGGGCCCATTCGGCTCTGGTCAAGGGTATTGCTCTGTGCAGGGAATAGGATGTCCTGGGCCCATTCGGCTCTGGTCAAGGGTATTGCTCTGTGCAGGGAATAGGATGTCCTGGGCCCATTCGGCTCTGGTCAAGGGTATTGCTCTGTGTAGGGAATAGGATGTCCTGGGCCCATTCGGCTCTGGTCAAGGGTATTGCTCTGTGCAGGGAATAGGATGTCCTGGGCCCATTCGGCTCTGGTCAAGGGTATTGCTCTGTGTAGGGAATAGGATGTCCTGGGCCCATTCGGCTCTGGTCAAGGGTATTGCTCTGTGCAGGGAATAGGATGTCCTGGGCCCATTCGGCTCTGGTCAAGGGTATTGCTCTGTGTAGGGAATAGGATGTCCTGGCCCCATTCGGCTCTGTGTAGGGAATAGGATGTCCTGGGCCCATTCGGCTCTGGTCAAGGGTATTGCTCTGTGTCGGGAATAGGATGTCCTGGGCCCATTCGGCTCTGGTCAAGGGTATTGCTCTGTGTCGGGAATAGGATGTCCTGGGCCCATTCGGCTCTGGTCAAGTCATAATCACCCCAAGTCAAATCATTCTCTATAGGTATTGCTCTGTGCAGGGAATAGGATGTCCTGGGCCCATTCGGCTCTGGTCAAGGGTATTGCTCTGTGTAGGGAATAGGATGTCCTGGGCCCATTCGGCTCTGGTCAAGGGTATTGCTCTGTGTAGGGAATAGGATGTCCTGGGCCCATTCGGCTCTGTGTAGGGAATAGGATGTCCTGGGCCCATTCGGCTCTGGTCAAGGGTATTGCTCTGTGTAGGGAATAGGATGTCCTGGCCCCATTCGGCTCTGTGTAGGGAATAGGATGTCCTGGGCCCATTCGGCTCTGGTCAAGGGTATTGCTCTGTGTCGGGAATAGGATGTCCTGGGCCCATTCGGCTCTGGTCAAGGGTATTGCTCTGTGTAGGGAATAGGATGTCCTGGGCCCATTCGGCTCTGGTCAAGGGTATTGCTCTGTGTAGGGAATAGGATGTCCTGGGCCCATTCGGCTCTGGTCAAGGGTATTGCTCTGTGTCGGGAATAGGATGTCCTGGGCCCATTCGGCTCTGGTCAAGGGTATTGCTCTGTGTAGGGAATAGGATGTCCTGGGCCCATTCGGCTCTGGTCAAGGGTATTGCTCTGTGCAGGGAATAGGATGTCCTGGCCCCATTCGGCTCTGGTCAAGGGTATTGCTCTGTGTAGGGAATAGGGTGCATTTGGGAAGTACACAGAGAGATTAGTTGAATAACTCAACGCCTTGCAGCTCTAACAGATTGGATGCTTTTTTTTTTTTACATACTGTATTTATGCTCTTTCAGGCTTCTGGAAATGTGTTTTGTTCCTTCCTATGTGCATTGATGATGATGATGATGATGATGATGATGATGATGATGATGATGATGATGATGATGATGATGATGATGATGATGAAGCAAATCTTAATGAACAAATCGTTTTTATGCTTTTGGAGTAAAAATGTCTCAATCTTTCTCCTCGCAGTTTTTAGTTAAGTATCTGTTCTGGAGAAACAGAGCAGTTCTGTAGCTAAATAAAACGGATAAATCTTATTTTTCAACCTTTTATTTATTTTAAATGAATAAAGGACACAAAGGTGATTTAAAATGATCATTGAATAACCGACATTTTAAAATCCACAGTCTCTCTAGTTAATAATAAACCAACTCTTCATCAAAGAGAGGGAGTATGTTCTGTTTCCTGCATCACAACGGCTTCTTACTTCGTTTTCAGAATATGGTCAATTTAATAATATATAATATATGCCATTTAGCAGACGCTTTTATCCAAAGCGACTTACAGTCATGTGTGCATACATTCTACGTATGGGTGGTCCTGGGGATCGAACCCACTACCCTGGCGTTACAAGCGCCATGCTCTACCAACTGAGCTACAGAAGGACCACAAAGCAATCATTCCGATCAGCTTATTGTTGTCAATGGTCTCCGCAGCTCTCTCGCCGAACCTCTAGCAAAATAAAATAAACACCACAGTATGTGAATAGAGAGAATGGTTTTGGAAATGATCAAAGTTCTACCTATAGTTCAAGAAGAAATCAAGGTTCTAGATGCTATGACCATAGTTCTATAGTTCTGTACAGGACACCTCAAGTCAAATCATTCTCTATAGTTCTACTGTTTATACAGGACACCTCAAGTCAAATCATTCTCTATAGTTCTACTGTTTATACAGGACACCCCAAGTCAAATCATTCTCTATAGTTCTATAGTTCTATACAGGACACCTCAAGTCAAATCATTCTCTATAGTTCTATACAGGACACCTCAAGTCAAATCATTCTCTATAGTTCTACTGTTTATACAGGACACCTCAAGTCAAATCATTCTCTATAGTTCTATAGTTCTATACAGGACACCTCAAGTCAAATCATTCTCTATAGTTCTATAGTTCTATACAGGACACCTCAAGTCAAATCATTCTCTATAGTTCTATACAGGACACCTCAAGTCAAATCATTCTCTATAGTTCTATAGTTCTATACAGGACACCTCAAGTCAAATCATTCTCTATAGTTCTACTGTTTATACAGGACACCTCAAGTCAAATCATTCTCTATAGTTCTATAGTTCTATACAGGACACCTCAAGTCAAATCATTCTCTATAGTTCTATACAGGACACCTCAAGTCAAATCATTCTCTATAGTTCTACTGTTTATACAGGACACCTCAAGTCAAATCATTCTCTATAGTTCTATAGTTCTATACAGGACACCTCAAGTCAAATCATTCTCTATAGTTCTATAGTTCTATACAGGACACCTCAAGTCAAATCATTCTCTATAGTTCTATACAGGACACCTCAAGTCAAATCATTCTCTATAGTTCTATAGTTCTACAGGACACCTCAAGTCAAATCATTCTCTATAGTTCTACTGTCTATACAGGACACCTCAAGTCAAAACATTCTCTATAGTTCTACTGTTTATACAGGACACCTCAAGTCAAATCATTCTCTATAGTTCTACTGTTTATACAGGACACCCCAAGTCAAATCATTCTCTATAGTTCTATAGTTCTATACAGGACACCTCAAGTCAAATCATTCTCTATAGTTCTATAGTTCTATACAGGACACCTCAAGTCAAATCATTCTCTATAGTTCTATACAGGACACCTCAAGTCAAATCATTCTCTATAGTTCTATACAGGACACCTCAAGTCAAATCATTCTCTATAGTTCTATAGTTCTATACAGGACACCTCAAGTCAAATCATTCTCTATAGTTCTATAGTTCTATACAGGACACCTCAAGTCAAATCATTCTCTATAGTTCTATAGTTCTATACAGGACACCTCAAGTCAAATCATTCTCTATAGTTCTATACAGGACACCTCAAGTCAAATCATTCTCTATAGTTCTATAGTTCTATACAGGACACCTCAAGTCAAATCATTCTCTATAGTTCTACTGTTTATACAGGACACCTCAAGTCAAATCATTCTCTATAGTTCTACTGTTTATACAGGACACCTCAAGTCAAATCATTCTCTATAGTTCTATAGTTCTATACAGGACACCTCAAATCAAATCATTCTCTATAGTTCTACTGTTTATACAGGACACCTCAAGTCAAATCATTCTCTATAGTTCTATATACAGGACACCTCAAGTCAAATCATTCTCTATAGTTCTACTGTTTATACAGGACACCTCAAGTCAAATCATTCTCTATAGTTCTACTGTTTATACAGGACACCTCAAGTCAAATCATTCTCTATAGTTCTATAGTTCTATACAGGACACCTCAAGTCAAATCATTCTCTATAGTTCTACTGTTTATACAGGACACCTCAAGTCAAATCATTCTCTATAGTTCTATACAGGACACCTCAAGTCAAATCATTCTCTATAGTTCTATAGTTCTATACAGGACACCTCAAGTCAAATCATTCTCTATAGTTCTACTGTTTATACAGGACACCTCAAGTCAAATCATTCTCTATAGTTCTATAGTTCTATACAGGACACCTCAAGTCAAATCATTCTCTATAGTTCTACTGTTTATACAGGACACCTCAAGTCAAATCATTCTCTATAGTTCTATAGTTCTATACAGGACACCTCAAGTCAAATCATTCTCTATAGTTCTATGTTTATACAGGACACCTCAAGTCAAATCATTCTCTATAGTTCTACTCTATAGTTGTTTATACAGGACACCTCAAGTCAAATCATTCTCTATAGTTCTATACAGGACACCTCAAGTCAAATCATTCTCTATAGTTCTACTGTTCTATACAGGACACCTCAAGTCAAATCATTCTCTATAGTTCTATATACAGGACACCTCAAGTCAAATCATTCTCTATAGTTCTATAGTTCTATACAGGACACCTCAAGTCAAATCATTCTCTATAGTTCTACTGTTTATACAGGACACCTCAAGTCAAATCATTCTCTATAGTTCTACAGGACACCTGTCAAATCATTCTCTATAGTTCTACTGTTTATACAGGACACCTCAAGTCAAATCATTCTCTATAGTTCTATACAGGACACCTCAAGTCAAATCATTCTCTATAGTTCTATAGTTCTATACAGGACACCTCAAGTCAAATCATTCTCTATAGTTCTACTGTTTATACAGGACACCTCAAGTCAAATCATTCTCTATAGTTCTATAGTTCTATACAGGACACCTCAAGTCAAATCATTCTCTATAGTTCTACTGTTTATACAGGACACCTCAAGTCAAATCATTCTCTATAGTTCTATAGTTCTATACAGGACACCTCAAGTCAAATCATTCTCTATAGTTCTACTGTTTATACAGGACACCTCAAGTCAAATCATTCTCTATAGTTCTACTGTTTATACAGGACACCTCAAGTCAAATCATTCTCTATAGTTCTACTGTTTATACAGGACACCTCAAGTCAAATCATTCTCTATAGTTCTATAGTTCTATACAGGACACCTCAAGTCAAATCATTCTCTATAGTTCTATAGTTCTATACAGGACACCTCAAGTCAAATCATTCTCTATAGTTCTACTGTTTATACAGGACACCTCAAGTCAAATCATTCTCTATAGTTCTACTGTTTATACAGGACACCTCAAGTCAAATCATTCTCTATAGTTCTATAGTTCTATACAGGACACCTCAAGTCAAATCAT
Organism: Oncorhynchus keta; assembly: GCF_023373465.1. Taxonomy (NCBI): domain Eukaryota; kingdom Metazoa; phylum Chordata; class Actinopteri; order Salmoniformes; family Salmonidae; genus Oncorhynchus; species Oncorhynchus keta. The sequence goes on along the minus strand of NC_068421.1, from coordinate 97,579,051 downwards.
TCTCTATAGTTCTACTGTTTATACAGGACACCTCAAGTCAAATCATTCTCTATAGTTCTACTGTTTATACAGGACACCTCAAGTCAAATCATTCTCTATAGTTCTACTGTTTATACAGGACACCTCAAGTCAAATCATTCTCTATAGTTCTATAGTTCTATACAGGACACCTCAAGTCAAATCATTCTCTATAGTTCTACTGTTTATACAGGACACCTCAAGTCAAATCATTCTCTATAGTTCTACAGTTCTATACAGGACACCTCAAGTCAAATCATTCTCTATAGTTCTATAGTTCTATACAGGACACCTCAAGTCAAATCATTCTCTATAGTTCTACTGTTTATACAGGACACCTCAAGTCAAATCATTCTCTATAGTTCTACTGTTTATACAGGACACCTCAAGTCAAATCATTCTCTATAGTTCTACTGTTTATACAGGACACCTCAAGTCAAATCATTCTCTATAGTTCTACTGTTTATACAGGACACCTCAAGTCAAATCATTCTCTATAGTTCTATAGTTCTATACAGGACACCTCAAGTCAAATCATTCTCTATAGTTCTACTGTTTATACAGGACACCTCAAGTCAAATCATTCTCTATAGTTCTATAGTTCTATACAGGACACCTCAAGTCAAATCATTCTCTATAGTTCTACTGTTTATACAGGACACCTCAAGTCAAATCATTCTCTATAGTTCTATAGTTCTATACAGGACACCTCAAGTCAAATCATTCTCTATAGTTCTACTGTTTATACAGGACACCTCAAGTCAAATCATTCTCTATAGTTCTACTGTTTATACAGGACACCTCAAGTCAAATCATTCTCTATAGTTCTATAGTTCTATACAGGACACCTCAAGTCAAATCATTCTCTATAGTTCTATACAGGACACCTCAAGTCAAATCATTCTCTATAGTTACATTACATTTAAGTCATTTAGCAGACGCTCTTATCCAGAGAGACTTACAAATTGGTGCATTCACCTTATGACATCGAGTGGAACAGCCACTTTACAATAGTGCATCTAAATCTTTCAAGGGGGGGGGGGTGAGAAGGATTACTTATCCTATCCTAGGTATTCCTTAAAGAGGTGGGGTTTCAGGTGTCTCCGGAAGGTGGTGATTGACTCCGCTGTCCTGGCGTCGTGAGGAGTTTGTTCCACCATTGGGGGCCAGAGCAGCGAACAGTTTTGACTGGGCTGAGCGGGAACTGTACTTCCTCAGTGGTAGGGAGGCGAGCAGGCCAGAGGTGGATGAACGCAGTGCCCTTGTTTGGGTGTAGGGCCTGATCAGAGCCTGGAGGTACTGAGGTGCCGTTCCCCTCACAGCTCCGTAGGCAAGCACCATGGTCTTGTAGCGGATGCGAGCTTCAACTGGAAGCCAGTGGAGAGAGCGGAGGAGCGGGGTGACGTGAGAGAACTTGGGAAGGTTGAACACCAGACGGGCTGCGGCGTTCTGGATGAGTTGTAGGGGTTTAACGGCACAGGCAGGGAGCCCAGCCAACAGCGAGTTGCAGTAATCCAGACGGGAGATGACAAGTGCCTGGATTAGGACCTGCGCCGCTTCCTGTGTGAGGCAGGGTCGTACTCTGCGGATGTTGTAGAGCATGAACCTACAGGAACGGGCCACCGCCTTGATGTTAGTTGAGAACGACAGGGTGTTGTCCAGGATCACGCCAAGGTTCTTAGCGCTCTGGGAGGAGGACACAATAGAGTTGTCAACCGTGATGGCGAGATCATGGAACGGGCAGTCCTTCCCGGGAGGAAGAGCAGCTCCGTCTTGCCGAGGTTCAGCTTGAGGTGGTGATCCATCATCCACACTGATATGTCTGCCAGACATGCAGAGATGCGATTCGCCACCTGGTCATCAGAAGGGGGAAAGGAGAAGATTAATTGTGTGTCGTCTGCATAGCAATGATAGGAGAGACCATGTGAGGTTATGACAGAGCCAAGTGACTTGGTGTATAGCGAGAATAGGAGAGGGCCTAGAACAGAGCCCTGGGGGACACCAGTGGTGAGAGCGCGTGGTGAGGAGACAGATTCTCGCCACGCCACCTGGTAGGAGCGACCTGTCAGGTAGGACGCAATCCAAGCGTGGGACGCGCCGGAGATGCCCAACTCGGAGAGGGTGGAGAGGAGGATCTGATGGTTCACAGTATCGAAGGCAGCCGATAGGTCTAGAAGGATGAGAGCAGAGGAGAGAGAGTTAGCTTTAGCAGTGCGGAGCGCCTCCGTGATACAGAGAAGAGCAGTCTCAGTTGAATGACTAGTCTTGAAACCTGACTGATTTGGATCAAGAAGGTCATTCTGAGAGAGATAGCGGGAGAGCTGGCCGAGGACGGCACGTTCAAGAGTTTTGGAGAGAAAAGAAAGAAGGGATACTGGTCTGTAGTTGTTGACATCGGAGGGATCGAGTGTAGGTTTTTTCAGAAGGGGTGCAACTCTCGCTCTCTTGAAGACGGAAGGGACGTAGCCAGCGGTCAGGGATGAGTTGATGAGCGAGGTGAGGTAAGGGAGAAGGTCTCCGGAAATGGTCTGGAGAAGAGAGGAGGGGATAGGGTCAAGCGGGCAGGTTGTTGGGCGGCCGGCCGTCACAAGACGCGAGATTTCATCTGAAGAGAGAGGGGAGAAAGAGGTCAGAGCACAGGGTAGGGCAGTGTGAGCAGAACCAGCGGTGTCGTTTGACTTAGCAAACGAGGATCGGATGTCGTCGACCTTCTTTTCAAAATGGTTGACCAAGTCATCTGCAGAGAGGGAGGAGGGGGGGGGGGAGGATTCAGGAGGGAGGAGAAGGTGGCAAAGAGCTTCCTAGGGTTAGAGGCAGATGCTTGGAATTTAGAGTGGTAGAAAGTGGCTTTAGCAGCAGAGACAGAGGAAGAAAATGTAGAGAGGAGGGAGTGAAAGGATGCCAGGTCAGCAGGGAGGCGAGTTTTCCTCCATTTCCGCTCGGCTGCCCGGAGCCCTGTTCTGTGAGCTCGCAATGAGTCGTCGAGCCACGGAGCGGGAGGGGAGGACCGAGCCGGCCTGGAGGATAGGGGACATAGAGAGTCAAAGGATGCAGAAAGGGAGGAGAGGAGGGTTGAGGAGGCAGAATCAGGAGATAGGTTGGAGAAGGTTTGAGCAGAGGGAAGAGATGATAGGATGGAAGAGGAGAGAGTAGCGGGGGAGAGAGAGCGAAGGTTGGGACGGCGCGATACCATCCGAGTAGGGGCAGTGTGGGAAGTGTTGGATGAGAGCGAGAGGGAAAAGGATACAAGGTAGTGGTCGGAGACTTGGAGGGGAGTTGCAATGAGGTTAGTGGAAGAACAGCATCTAGTAAAGATGAGGTCGAGCGTATTGCCTGCCTTGTGAGTAGGGGGAAGGTGAGAGGGTGAGGTCAAAAGAGGAGAGGAGTGGAAAGAAGGAGGCAGAGAGGAATGAGTCAAAGGTAGACGTGGGGAGGTTAAAGTCGCCCAGAACTGTGAGAGGTGAGCCGTCCTCAGGAAAGGAGCTTATCAAGGCATCAAGCTCATTGATGAACTCTCCGAGGGAACCTGGAGGGCGATAAATGATAAGGATGTTAAGCTTGAAAGGGCTGGTAACTGTGACAGCATGGAATTCAAAGGAGGTGATAGACAGATGGGTAAGGGGAGAAAGAGAGAATGACCACTTGGGAGAGATAAGGATCCCGGTGCCACCACCCCGCTGACCAGAAGCTCTCGGGGTGTGCGAGAACACGTGGGCGGACGAAGAGAGAGCAGTAGGAGTAGCAGTGTTATCTGTGGTGATCCATGTTTCCGTCAGTGCCAAGAAGTCGAGGGACTGGAGGGAGGCATAGGCTGAGATGAACTCTGCCTTGTTGGCCGCAGATCGGCAGTTCCAGAGGCTACCGGAGACCTGGAACTCCACGTGGGTCGTGCGCGCTGGGACCACCAGATTAGGGTGGCCGCGGCCACGTGGTTTGGAGCGTTTGTATGGTCTTGAACCAGTACCAGTTGCAGATGCCATCTTGCTCCAAGGAAAAGGAAGTACAATCTAAATCAAATTCTTTCATAACTTTGGAAAAGGCAATCATTCATCTTCAAGCTCGTACGTAGTGGCTTCTTACACTGTGGCAGTTCTACTGTTTATACAGGACACCTCAAGTCAAATCATTCTCTATAGTTCTATAGTTCTATACAGGACACCTCAAGTCAAATCATTCTCTATAGTTCTATAGTTCTATACAGGACACCTCAAGTCAAATCATTCTCTATAGTTCTATACAGGACACCTCAAATCAAAACATTCTCTATAGTTCTACTGTTTATACAGGACACCTCGAGTCAAATCATTCTCTATAGTTCTACTGTTTATACAGGACACCTCAAGTCAAATCATTCTCTATAGTTCTATAGTTCTATACAGGACACCTCAAGTCAAATCATTCTCTATAGTTCTACTGTTTATACAGGACACCTCAAGTCAAATCATTCTCCAAGAGTAAGAAGCACCTGAATGTAGCATTACGTTTCAAATGATTTCTGTTACAACAGCTGGACCTTAAAGCAGAACTACCCCACTGTGTCTGGACCTTAAAGCAGAACTACCCCACTGTGTCTGGACCTTAAAGCAGAACTACCCCACCATGTCTGGACCTTAAAGCAGAACTACCCCACCATTTCTGGACCTTAAAGCAGAACTACCCCACCGTGTCTGGACCTTAAAGCAGAACTACCCCACCATTTCTGGACCTTAAAGCAGAACTACCCCACCATGTCTGGACCTTAAAGCAGAACTACCCCACCATTTCTGGACCTTAAAGCAGAACTACCCCACCATGTCTGGACCTTAAAGCAGAACTACCCCACCGTGTCTGGACCTTAAAGCAGAACTACCCCACCATTTCTGGACCTTAAAGCAGAACTACCCCACCATGTCTGGACCTTAAAGCAGAACTACCCCACCATGTCTGGACCTTAAAGCAGAACTACCCCACCATGTCTGGACCTTAAAGCAGAACTACCCCACCATGTCTGGACCTTAAAGCAGAACTACCCCACTGTGTCTGGACCTTAAAGCAGAACTACCCCACCATGTCTGGACCTTAAAGCAGAACTACCCCACCGTGTCTGGACCTTAAAGCAGAACTACCCCACCATTTCTGGACCTTAAAGCAGAACTACCCCACCGTGTCTGGACCTTAAAGCAGAACTACCCCACCATGTCTGGACCTTAAAGCAGAACTACCCCACCGTGTCTGGACCTTAAAGCAGAACTACCCCACCGTGTCTGGACCTTAAAGCAGAACTACCCCACCATGTCTGGACCTTAAAGCAGAACTACCCCACCATGTCTGGACCTTAAAGCAGAACTACCCCACCGTGTCTGGACCTTAAAGCAGAACTACCCCACCGTGTCTGGACCTTAAAGCAGAACTACCCCACTGTGTCTGGACCTTAAAGCAGAACTACCCCACCATGTCTGGACCTTAAAGCAGAACTACCCCACCATTTCTGGACCTTAAAGCAGAACTACCCCACCGTGTCTGGACCTTAAAGCAGAACTACCCCACCATGTAAAATCATGCCTGATATCTCTTGACTTTATTAACCTACCAACATTTATGAACTCATTTTTCTTTCTTTCTGATACTACTTGTGGTATGGCGATTGCAATGACAAGATTGTAGGTTCAATTCCCATGACCACACATACATAAAATGTATGCACTCATGACTGTAAGTCTCTTTGTTTAAATGTAATATATTACAATAATGATTTTCTCTTCATCCTGACGTGATTTGCGTGTTTTTATTCTAGTCTCGCGGTTAACTGATCATTTCATGGTGTGACTGTAAACACTGATAAAGTAACATATGCATCGTGTCGGAGGAGCATGTAAACGTGTTGACATCAGTCAAGGTAATATCCCCATGAACAACACATGGGTGTCTTTATACTGAAACTTGATGTGAGAACACGGATCAAACTGTATTAAATCTTTGCCGTGACTGAATCTACTAGGATGGGGGGGGGGGGCTGTGACTGAATCTACTAGGATGGGGGGGCTGTGACTGAATCTACTAGGATGGGGGGCTGTGACTGAATCTACTCGGATGGGGGGCTGTGACTGAATCTACTAGGATGGGGGGCTGTGACTGAATCTACTAGGATGGGGGGGGCTGTGACTGAATCTACTAGGATGGGGGGGGTGACTGAATCTACTAGGATGGGGGGCTGTGACTGAATCTACTAGGATGGGGGGCTGTGACTGAATCTACTAGGATGGGGGGCTGTGACTGAATCTACTCGGATGGGGGGCTGTGACTGAATCTACTAGGATGGGGGGGCTGTGACTGAATCTACTAGGATGGGGGGGCTGTGACTGAATCTACTAGGGGGGGCTGTGACTGAATCTACTCGGATGGGGGGCTGTGACTGAATCTACTCGGATGGGGGGCTGTGACTGAATCTACTAGGATGGGGGGCTGTGACTGAATCTACTAGGATGGGGGGCTGTGACTGAATCTACTAGGATGGGGGGCTGTGACTGAATCTACTAGGATGGGGGGCTGTGACTGAATCTACTAGGAGGGGGGCTGTGACTGAATGCTGAATCTACTGGGATGGGGGTGTGACTGAATATACTAAGATGGGGGGCTGTGACTGAATCTACTAGGATGGGGGCTGTGACTGAATCTACTAGGATGGGGGCTGTGACTGAATCTACTAGGATTGGGGGCTGTGACTGAATCTACTAGGATTGGGGGGCTGTGACTGAATCTACTAGGATTGGGGGGCTGTGACTGAATATACTAGGATGGGGGGGGGTGTGACTGAATCTACTAGGATGGGGGGCTGTGACTGAATCTACTAGGATGGGGGGCTGTGACTGAATCTACTAGGATGGGGGGCTGTGACTGAATCTACTAGGATGGGGGGGGCTGTGACTGAATCTACTAGGAGGGGGGCTGTGACTGAATCTACTAGGATGGGGGGCTGTGACTGAATCTACTAGGATGGGGGGCTGTGACTGAATCTACTCGGATGGGGGGAGCTGTGACTGAATCTACTAGGATGGGGGGCTGTGACTGAATCTACTAGGATGGGGGGCTGTGACTGAATCTACTAGGATGGGGGCTGTGACTGAATCTACTAGGATGGGGGGACTGTGACTGAATCTACTAGGATGGGGGGCTGTGACTGAATCTACGAGGATGGGGGCTGTGACTGAATCTACTAGGATGGGGGCTGTGACTGAATCTACTAGGATTGGGGGTGCTGTGACTGAATATACTAGGATGGGGGCTGTGACTGAATCTACTAGGATGGGGGCTGTGACTGAATCTACTAGGATTGGGGGCTGTGACTGAATCTACTAGGATTGGGGGCTGTGACTGAATATACTAGGATGGGGGGCTGTGACTGAATCTACTAGGATGGGGGGCTGTGACTGAATCTACTAGGATGGGGGGCTGTGACTGAATATACTAGGATGGGGGCTGTGACTGAATCTATTAGGATGGGGGGGCTGTGACTGAATCTACTAGGATGGGGGGCTCTGACTGAATCTACTAGGATGGGGGGCTGTGACTGAATCTACTAGGATGGGGGGCTGTGCCTGAATCTACTAGGATGGGGGGAGCTGTGACTGAATCTACTAGGATGGGGGGCTGTGACTGAATCTACTAGGATGGGGGGCTGTGACTGAATCTACTAGGATGGGGGGCTGTGACTGAATCTACTAGGATGGGGGGACTGTGACTGAATCTACTAGGATGGGGGGCTGTGACTGAATCTACTAGGATGGGGGGCTGTGACTGAATCTACTAGGATGGGGGGCTGTGACTGAATCTACTAGGATGGGGGGCTGTGACTGAATCTACTAGGATGGGGGGCTGTGACTGAATCTACTAGGATGGGGGGCTGTGACTGAATCTACTAGGATGGGGGGCTGTGACTGAATCTACTCGGATGGGGGCTGTGACTGAATCTACTAGGATGGGGGTGGGGGCTGTGACTGAATCTACTCGGATGGGGGCTGTGACTGAATCTACTAGGATGGGGGGCTGTGACTGAATCTACTAGGATGGGGGGCTGTGACTGAATCTACTCGGATGGGGGGCTGTGACTGAATCTACTAGGATGGGGGGCTGTGACTGAATCTACTAGGATGGGGGGCTGTGACTGAATCTACTCGGATGGGGGGGGCTGTGACTGAATCTACTAGGATGGGGGGCTGTGACTGAATCTACTAGGATGGGGGCTGTGACTGAATCTACTCGGATGGGGGGCTGTGACTGAATCTACTAGGATGGGGGGGCTGTGACTGAATCTACTAGGATGGGGGCTGTGACTGAATCTACTCGGATGGGGGCTGTGACTGAATCTACTAGGATGGGGGCTGTGACTGAATCTACTAGGATGGGGGCTGTGACTGAATCTACTAGGATGGGGGGCTGTGACTGAATCTACTAGGATGGGGGCTGTGACTGAATCTACTAGGATGGGGGGCTGTGACTGAATCTACTAGGAGGGGGGCTGTGACTGAATGCTGAATCTACTGGGATGGGGGTGTGTGACTGAATATACTAAGATGGGGGGCTGAATCTACTAGGATGGGGGGCTGTGCCTGAATCTACTCGGATGGGGGGAGCTGTGACTGAATCTACTAGGATGGGGGGCTGTGACTGAATCTACTAGGATGGGGGCTGTGACTGAATCTACTAGGATGGGGGGCTGTGACTGAATCTACTAGGATGGGGGCTGTGACTGAATCTACTAGGATTGGGGGCTGTGACTGAATCTACTAGGATTGGGGGCTGTGACTGAATATACTAGGATGGGGGCTGTGACTGAATCTACTAGGATGGGGGGCTGTGACTGAATCTACTAGGATGGGGGGCTGTGACTGAATATACTAGGATGGGGGGCTGTGACTGAATCTATTAGGATGGGGGGCTGTGACTGAATCTACTAGGAGGGGGGCTCTGACTGAATCTACTAGGATGGGGGGCTGTGACTGAATCTACTAGGATGGGGGGCTGTGCCTGAATCTACTCGGATGGGGGGGGTGAGCTGTGACTGAATCTACTAGGATGGGGGGCTGTGACTGAATCTACTAGGATGGGGGGCTGTGACTGAATCTACTAGGATGGGGGGCTGTGACTGAATCTACTAGGATGGGGGGACTGTGACTGAATCTACTAGGATGGGGGGCTGTGACTGAATCTACGAGGATGGGGGGCTGTGACTGAATCTACTAGGATGGGGGCTGTGACTGAATCTACTAGGATTGGGGGGGGCTGTGACTGAATATACTAGGATGGGGGGCTGTGACTGAATCTACTAGGATGGGGGCTGTGACTGAATCTACTAGGATTGGGGGCTGTGACTGAATCTACTAGGATTGGGGGGCTGTGACTGAATATACTAGGATGGGGGCTGTGACTGAATCTACTAGGATGGGGGGCTGTGACTGAATCTACTAGGATGGGGGGCTGTGACTGAATATACTAGGATGGGGGGCTGTGACTGAATCTATTAGGATGGGGGGCTGTGACTGAATCTACTAGGAGGGGGCTCTGACTGAATCTACTAGGATGGGGGGCTGTGACTGAATCTACTAGGATGGGGGGCTGTGCCTGAATCTACTCGGATGGGGGGAGCTGTGACTGAATCTACTAGGATGGGGGGCTGTGCCTGAATCTACTCGGATGGGGGAGCTGTGACTGAATCTACTAGGATGGGGGGCTGTGACTGAATCTACTAGGATGGGGGGCTGTGACTGAATCTACTAGGATGGGGGCTGTGACTGAATCTACTAGGATGGGGGGACTGTGACTGAATCTACTAGGATGGGGGCTGTGACTGAATCTACTAGGATGGGGGGCTGTGACTGAATCTACTAGGATGGGGGGCTGTGACTGAATCTACTAGGATGGGGGGCTGTGACTGAATCTACTAGGATGGGGGGCTGTGACTGAATCTACTAGGATGGGGGCTGTGACTGAATCTACTCGGATGGGGGGCTGTGACTGAATCTACTCGGATGGGGGGCTGTGACTGAATCTACTAGGATGGGGGTGGGGGGCTGTGACTGAATCTACTAGGATGGGGGGCTGTGACTGAATCTACTAGGATGGGGGGCTGTGACTGAATCTACTAGGATGGGGGCTGTGACTGAATCTACTAGGATGGGGGGCTGTGACTGAATCTACTAGGATGGGGGGCTGTGACTGAATCTACTAGGATGGGGGGCTGTGACTGAATCTACTCGGATGGGGGGCTGTGACTGAATCTACTAGGATGGGGGGGCTGTGACTGAATCTACTAGGATGGGGGGCTGTGACTGAATCTACTAGATGGGGGGCTGTGACTGAATCTACTAGGATGGGGGCTGTGACTGAATCTACTAGGATGGGGGGCTGTGACTGAATCTACTCGGATGGGGGGCTGTGACTGAATCTACTAGGATGGGGGGCTGTGACTGAATCTACTAGGATGGGGGCTGTGACTGAATCTACTAGGATGGGGGGCTGTGACTGAATCTACTAGGATGGGGGGGCTGTGACTGAATCTACTAGGATGGGGGCTGTGACTGAATCTACTAGGATGGGGGGCTGTGACTGAATCTACTAGGATGGGGGCTGTGACTGAATCTACTAGGAGGGGGGCTGTGACTGAATGCTGAATCTACTGGGATGGGGGTGTGTGACTGAATATACTAAGATGGGGGGCTGTGACTGAATCTACGAGGATGGGGGCTGTGACTGAATCTACTAGGATGGGGGCCGTGACTGAATCTACTAGGATTGGGGGGGCTGTGACTGAATATACTAGGATGGGGGGCTGTGACTGAATCTACTAGGATGGGGGGCTGTGACTGAATCTACTAGGATTGGGGGCTGTGACTGAATATACTAGGATGGGGGCTGTGACTGAATCTACTAGGATGGGGGGGCTGTGACTGAATCTACTAGGATGGGGGGCTGTGACTGAATATACTAGGATGGGGGGCTGTGACTGAATCTATTAGGATGGGGGGCTGTGACTGAATCTACTCGGATGGGGGGCTGTGACTGAATCTACTCGGATGGGGGCTGTGACTGAATCTACTAGGATGGGGGGCTGTGACTGAATCTACTAGGATGGGGGGCTGTGACTGAATCTACTAGGATGGGGGGCTGTGACTGAATCTACTAGGATGGGGGGCTGTGACTGAATCTACTAGGATGGGGGGCTGTGACTGAATCTACTAGGATGGGGGGCTGTGACTGAATCTACTCGGATGGGGGGCTGTGACTGAATCTACTCGGATGGGGGGCTGTGACTGAATCTACTAGGATGGGGGTGGGGGCTGTGACTGAATCTACTAGGATGGGGGCTGTGACTGAATCTACTAGGATGGGGGGCTGTGACTGAATCTACTAGGATGGGGGGCTGTGACTGAATCTACTCGGATGGGGGGCTGTGACTGAATCTACTAGGATGGGGGGCTGTGACTGAATCTACTAGGATGGGGGCTGTGACTGAATCTACTCGGATGGGGGCTGTGACTGAATCTACTAGGATGGGGGGCTGTGACTGAATCTACTCGGATGGGGGGCTGTGACTGAATCTACTCGG
>NC_068421.1:97522452-97562452 GCF_023373465.1 Oncorhynchus keta | reverse complement strand
TAGGGTTAGGGTGAGTTAGGGTAAGGGTGAGTTAGGGTTAGGGTGAGTTAGGGTAAGGGTGAGTTAGGGTAAGGGTGAGTTAGGGTAAGGGTGAGTTAGGGTTAGGGTGAGTTAGGGTTAGGGTGAGTTAGGGTTAGGGTGAGTTAGGGTTAGGGTGAGTTAGGGCTAGGGTGAGTTAGGGTTAGGGTGATTTAGGGTTAGGGTGAGTTAGGGTTAGGGTGAGTTAGGGTTAGGGTGAGTTAGGGTTAGGGCGAGTTAGGGTTAGGGTGAGTTAGGGTTAGGGTGAGTTAGGGTAAGGGTGAGTTAGGGTTAGGGTGATTTAGGGTTAGGGTGAGTTAGGGTAAGGGTGAGTTAGGGTAAGGGTGAGTTAGGGTTAGGGTGAGTTAGGGTTAGGGTGAGTTAGGGTTAGGGTGAGTTAGGGTTAGGGTGAGTTAGGGTTAGGGTGAGTTAGGGTTAGGGTGAGTTAGGGTTAGGGCGAGTTAGGGTTAGGGTGAGTTAGGGTTAGGGTGAGTTAGGGTAAGGGTGAGTTAGGGTTAGGGTGAGTTAGGGTAAGGGTGAGTTAGGGTAAGGGTGAGTTAGGGTTAGGGTGAGTTAGGGTGAGTTAGGGTTAGGGTGAGTTAGGGTTAGGGTGAGTTAGGGCTAGTAGAGCGTGTGATACGCTGGCCCTGGTCAGCGGACTGAGTTCCCTGGTAAACTGGTCCCCAGTCACATAGTTGTAAAGTGCCACTGAACATTAGGGTCAGGCTGAGGCAGGGATGGTACACTATCTCATCAGTAAAACGCTATTGACTTTATATCTTTCCCAGGGCCGGAGATTAAGGAGAAGGTTTTTAACTTAAAAAAAAAAAAAATCTCATCTCAATGGCAGAAACGGGTCAGCTTACATATCCTGGTTGTAACCTCAATATCCAGAGTTCATAGTGAGTTCAGGACGTGGAAGACCGCCCCGTGGAGGTATATACAGTGCCTTGCGAAAGTATTCGGACCTCTGAGACTATCACAGTGCAGGTGCATTTATACGGAGACTTGATTACACACAGGTGGATTGTATTCATTATCATCATTAGTCATTTAGGTCAACATTGGATCATTCAGAGATCCTCACTGAACTTCTGGAGAGAGTTTGCTGCACTGAAAGTAAAGGGGCTGAATAATTTTGCACGCCCAATTTTTCAGTTTTTGATTTGTTAAAAAAGTTTGAAACATCCAATAAATGTCGTTCCACTTCATGATTGTGTCCCACTTGTTGTTGATTCTTCACAAAAAAAATACAGTTTTATATCTTTATGTTTGAAGCCTGAAATGTGGCAAAAGGTCGCAAAGTTCAAGGGGGCCGAATACTTTCGCAAGGCACTGTATATATCCGATTGATGTGAAGAATATCAAGAACTCTGTATTTGTAGCAGGAACTTTCAGTCAGAGGGACCCTGGTCATGTTTCTTTTGGTGTTTTTCAGAGTCAGTATAAAGGCCTCTTTAGTGTCCTAGGTTTTCATAACTGTGAACCTTAATTGCCTACCGTCTGTAAACTGTTAGTGTCTTAAAACCTGTTATGGATCATGCGCATTTTCGCAGCTTTTTGTTAAAAATCGCGCAACATTTCAGCGCCCTGCTACTCATGCCAGGAATATAGTATATGCATATGATTAGTATGTGTGGATAGAAAACACTCAGACGTTTCTAAAACTGGTTAAATCACGGCTGTGACTATAACAGAACGTGCGTTTCATCGAAAAGCGCAGGAAAATCTGATCACTGACAACTGGAAAATATATCAATGTGCCACTTGAATGTAATGTTGAAAAGAAACCACATTAAATGGGGCCGAGGTTGCAATACCTACAGCTTCCACACGATGTCAACAGTCTTGTCATTTGTCTCGGATTTGTTTCTTGGTCAAACGGACACAAGGCAGGGCATTTCTTTCGGTCTCCGACCGGATGTTTTGGTTGAGAAATATTTGGACATGATATCAGGACGTGGAGCTATTGAATATACATCGCCCCGTGATCATTTTGATAGATTATTAACGTTTACTAATACCTAAAGTTGCATTACAAAAGTATTTCAAAGTGTTTTGTGAAAGTTTATCGTCAACTTTTTTTATTTAAAAAAATGACGTTGCGCTTTCAAACTCAGTTTTTTCCTTGATTACACAGTCTTTATAGATCGATATCTAGGCTATATATGGACCGATTTAATCGAGAAAAAAAAAACAATAGTGATGTTTATGGGACATCTAGGAGTGCCAAGAAAGAAGTTCGTCAAAGGTAATGAATGTTTTATATTTTATTTCTGCGTTTTGGGTAGCGCCGGCTACCGCAAAATCTGTCGTGTTAGGTGACGTTGCAGTATTTTGGGTATTTTTTGCTATCAGATAAGTACGAGTACGTTCTTTTCCATGATCCAGCATTTGAAGCCGGATTGTCTGTTCGCGCTGATCTTTGAGAGCTAAAAACATCACAAAGCTTGATTTTTCACATAGTTTGACCAGTTTAGTGGACATATAATATGTAAATTGGAAGTTTTGATGCGCAAGAGTGCTGGACCAGAAGTCATTTTGGATGCATTTCAGCCGAAGCTGTTAACATGTGCTAATACAGAGACACACAACGTGAAACCAAACGATGTATTGGGTAAGTATGACTCCTTCTACGTCTTCTGATGGAAGAACATCAAAGGTAAGGGAATATTTATGTGGTTATTTTGGGTTTCTGTGGACTCCAAACGTAGAGGAGTCATACGGCTAATATCTGAGCGCTGACTCATAGTATAGCCCAGTGAACGATGTCTGTAACGTTAAAAATAAATGTAATACAGCGGTTGCATTAAGAAGAAGTGTATCTTTGTAAATATATGTAGAACATGTATATTTAGTCATGTTTATTGCTTGTTATCTGACGTTATCTGTCGGAGCTATCATCATTTCTCATTTGAGTAGCATTTTTTTGAAATGTCGTCATTGTAAACAGAGATTTATGGATATAAATGGCATATTATTGAAAAAATAAATAAATGTACTGTGTAACATATAATATTACTGTCATCTGATGAAGATTTTCAAAAGGTTAGTGAATTATTTATTTTTTAATCCTACTTTTAAATGTTTTTTTTTCTGGGACAAAATGGCCGCCGCTTGCCTTTTGTTTCGGTGGTGATCTAATATAAATATGTGTATTTTCGCCGTAAAACATTTTAGAAATCTGACTTCCTGGGTAGATGAACAAGGTGTTTATCTTTCATTTCAGCTATTGGACTTGTTCATGTGTGGAGGTTAAATATTTCTAAGAATATTTTTTTGCATTGTGCATTATGGTAATGAGCTTGAGCTGTAGTCACGATCCCGGATCCGGGATGGGGAGTTCTAAGAGGTTTTAAGAAGACCGTTCCACAGGTCTATGTTCATTAATTGTTTATGTTTTTTTTTTTTTTTACCTTTATTTCATTGAACAAGCATGGGAAACAATGTTTAAACCCTTTACAATGAAGATCTGTGGAGTCATTTGGATTTGTATGAATTATCTTTGAATGACAGGGTCGTGAAAAAGGTAGGTTTCTTTTTTGTCTGAGATTATTATGAAAGCAAGCAACAAAACAAGCAACACCCAAACATGACAGAGAGTAAGACGGGAACATATTTCTACATGATGAAGAGTAAGACAGGGGAACCCATCTCATCATGATGAAGAGTAAGACAGGGGAACCCATCTCAACATGATGAAGAGTATGACAGGGAAACCCATCTCATCATGATGAAGAGTAAGACAGGGGAACCCATCTCAACATGACAGAGAGTAAGACAGTGGAACCCATCTCATCATGATGAAGAGTAAGACAGGGGAACCCATCTCAACATAACAGAGAGTAAGACAGGGAACCCATCTCAACATGACAGAGAGTAAGACAGGGAACCCATCTCAACATGATGAAGAGTATGACAGGGAAACCCATCTCATCATGATGAAGAGTAAGACAGGGGAACCCATCTCAACATGACAGAGAGTAAGACAGTGGAACCCATCTCATCATGATGAAGAGTAAGACAGGGGAACCCATCTCAACATGACAGAGAGTAAGACAGGGAAACCCATCTCAACATGACAGAGAGTAAGACAGGGGAACCCATCTCATCATGATGAAGAGTAAGACAGGGGAACCCATCTCAACATGACAGAGAGTAAGACAGGGGAACCCATCTCAACATGATGAAGAGTAAGAGAGGGGAACCCATCTCATCATGATGAAGAGCAAGACAGGGGAACCCATCTCAACATGACAGAGAGTAAGACAGTGGAACCCATCTCAACATGATGAAGAGTAAGACAGGGGAACCCATCTCAACATGACAGAGAGTAAGACAGTGGAACCCATCTCAACATGACAGAGAGTAAGACAGTGGAACCCATCTCAACATAACAGAGAGTAAGACAGGGGAACCCATCTCAACATGATGAAGAGTAAGACAGGGGAACCCATCTCAACATGACAGAGAGTAAGACAGGGGAACCCATCTCAACATGATGAAGAGTAAGACAGGGGAACCTATCTCAACATGACAGAGAGTAAGACAGGGAACCCATCTCAACATGACAGAGAGTAAGACAGGGGAACCTATCTCAACATGACAGAGAGTAAGACAGGGAACCCCATCTCAACATGACAGAGAGTAAGACAGGGGAACCCATCTCAACATGACAGAGAGTAAGACAGGGAACCCATCTCAACATGACAGAGAGTAAGACAGGGAACCCATCTCAACATGACAGAGAGTAAGACAGGGGAACCCATCTCAACATGATGAAGAGTAAGACAGGGAACCTATCTCAACATGACAGAGAGTAAGACAGGGAACCCATCTCAACATGACAGAGAGTAAGACAGGGGAACCCATCTCAACATGACAGAGAGTAAGACAGGGGAACCCCATCTCAACATGACAGAGAGTAAGACAGGGGAACCCATCTCAACATGACAGAGAGTAAGACAGGGGAACCCATCTCAACATGACAGAGAGTAAGACAGGGGAACCCATCTCAACATGACAGAGAGTAAGACAGGGGAACCTATCTCAACATGACAGAGAGTAAGACAGGGGAACCCATCTCAACATGATGAAGAGTAAGACAGGGGAACCTATCTCAACATGACAGAGAGTAAGACAGGGAACCTATCTCAACATGATGAAGAGTAAGACAGGGGAACCCATCTCAACATAACAGAGAGTAAGACAGGGAACCCATGTCAACATGATGAAGAGTAAGACAGGGGAACCCATCTCAACATGATGAAGAGTAAGACAGGGAAACCCATCTCAACATGACAGAGAGTAAGACAGGGGAACCCATCTCAACATGACAGAGAGTAAGACAGGGGAACCCATCTCATCATGATGAAGAGTAAGACAGGGAAACCCATCTCAACATGACAGAGAGTAAGACAGGGGAACCCATCTCAACATGACAGAGAGTAAGACAGGGAAACCCATCTCAACATGACAGAGAGTAAGACAGGGGAACCCATCTCAACATGACAGAGAGTAAGACGGGGGAACCCATCTGAAAATGACAGAGAGTAAGACAGGGGAACCCATCTCAACATGACAGAGAGTAAGACAGGGGAACCCATTTCAACATGAAGGAGAGTAAGACAGGGGAACCCATCTCAACATGATGAAGAGTAAGACAGGGGAACCTATCTCAACATGACAGAGAGTAAGACGGGGGAACCCATCTGAAAATGACAGAGAGTAAGACAGGGGAACCCATCTCAACATGACAGAGAGTAAGACAGTGGAACCCATCTCAACATGACAGAGAGTAAGACAGGGGAACCCATCTCAACATGATGAAGAGTAAGACAGGGGAACCTATCTCAACATGACAGAGAGTAAGACGGGGGAACCCATCTGAAAATGACAGAGAGTAAGACAGGGGAACCCATCTCAACATGACAGAGAGTAAGACAGTGGAACCCATCTCATCATGATGAAGAGTAAGACAGGGGAACCCATCTCAACATGACAGAGAGTAAGACAGGGGAACCCATCTCAACATGACAGAGAGTAAGACAGGGGAACCCATCTCAACATGATGAAGAGTAAGAGAGGGGAACCCATCTCAACATGACCGGGAGTAAGACGGGAACCCATCTCAACATGACAGAGAGTAAGACAGGGGAACCCATCTCAACATGACAGAGAGTAAGACAGGGGAACCCATCTCAACATGACAGAGAGTAAGAGAGGGGAACCCATCTCAACATGACAGAGAGTAAGACAGGGGAACCCATCTCAACATGATGAAGAGTAAGACAGGGGAACCCATCTCAACATGACAGAGAGTAAGACAGGGGAACCCATCTCAACATGATGAAGAGTAAGACAGGGGAACCCATCTCAACATGACAGAGAGTAAGACAGGGGAACCCATCTCAACATGACAGAGAGTAAGACAGGGGAACCCATCTCAACATGACAGAGAGTAAGAGAGGGGAACCCATCTCAACATGATGAAGAGTAAGACAGGGGAACCTATCTCAACATGATGAAGAGTAAGACAGGGGAACCCATCTCAACATGACAGAGAGTAAGACAGGGGAACCTATCTCAACATGATGAAGAGTAAGACAGGGGAACCCATCTCATCATGATGAAGAGTAAGACAGGGGAACCCATCTCAACATGACAGAGAGTAAGACAGGGAAACCCATCTCAACATGACAGAGAGTAAGACAGGGGAACCCATCTCATCATGATGAAGAGTAAGACAGGGGAACCCATCTCAACATGACAGAGAGTAAGACAGGGGAACCCATCTCAACATGATGAAGAGTAAGAGAGGGAACCCATCTCATCATGATGAAGAGCAAGACAGGGAACCCATCTCAACATGACAGAGAGTAAGACAGGGAACCCATCTCAACATGATGAAGAGTAAGACAGGGGAACCCATCTCAACATGACAGAGAGTAAGACAGTGGAACCCATCTCAACATGACAGAGAGTAAGACAGGGGAACCCATCTCAACATAACAGAGAGTAAGACAGGGGAACCCATCTCAACATGATGAAGAGTAAGACAGGGGAACCCATCTCAACATGACAGAGAGTAAGACAGGGGAACCCATCTCAACATGATGAAGAGTAAGACAGGGGAACCCATCTCAACATGACAGAGAGTAAGACAGGGGAACCCATCTCAACATGACAGAGAGTAAGACAGGGGAACCCATCTCAACATGACAGAGAGTAAGACAGGGGAACCCATCTCAACATGACAGAGAGTAAGACAGGGGAACCCATCTCAACATGACAGAGAGTAAGACAGGGGAACCCATCTCAACATGACAGAGAGTAAGACAGGGGAACCCATCTCAACATGACAGAGAGTAAGACAGGGGAACCCATCTCAACATGATGAAGAGTAAGACAGGGGAACCTATCTCAACATGACAGAGAGTAAGACAGGGGAACCCATCTCAACATGACAGAGAGTAAGACAGGGGAACCTATCTCAACATGACAAAGAGTAAGACAGGGGAACCCATCTCAACATGACAGAGAGTAAGACAGGGGAACCCATCTCAACATGACAGAGAGTAAGACAGGGGAACCCATCTCAACATGACAGAGAGTAAGACAGGGGAACCCATCTCAACATGACAGAGAGTAAGACAGGGGAACCTATCTCAACATGACAGAGAGTAAGACAGGGGAACCCATCTCAACATGATGAAGAGTAAGACAGGGGAACCCATCTCAACATAACAGAGAGTAAGACAGGGGAACCCATCTCAACATGATGAAGAGTAAGACAGGGGAACCCATCTCAACATAACAGAGAGTAAGACAGGGGAACCCATGTCAACATGATGAAGAGTAAGACAGGGGAACCCATCTCAACATGATGAAGAGTAAGACAGGGAAACCCATCTCAACATGACAGAGAGTAAGACAGGGGAACCCATCTCAACATGACAGAGAGTAAGACAGGGGAACCCATCTCATCATGATGAAGAGTAAGACAGGGAAACCCATCTCAACATGACAGAGAGTAAGACAGGGGAACCCATCTCAACATGACAGAGAGTAAGACAGGGAACCCATCTCAACATGACAGAGAGTAAGACAGGGGAACCCATCTCAACATGACAGAGAGTAAGACAGGGGAACCCATCTGAAAATGACAGAGAGTAAGACAGGGGAACCCATCTCAACATGACAGAGAGTAAGACAGGGGAACCCATTTCAACATGAAGGAGAGTAAGACAGGGGAACCCATCTCAACATGATGAAGAGTAAGACAGGGGAACCCATCTCAACATGACAGAGAGTAAGACAGGGGAACCCATCTGAAAATGACAGAGAGTAAGACAGGGGAACCCATCTCAACATGACAGAGAGTAAGACAGGGAACCCATCTCAACATGACAGAGAGTAAGACAGGGGAACCCATCTCAACATGATGAAGAGTAAGACAGGGAACCTATCTCAACATGACAGAGAGTAAGACCCCATCTCAAAATGACAGAGAGTAAGACAGGGGAACCCATCTCAACATGACAGAGAGTAAGACAGGGGAACCCATCTCAACATGATGAAGAGTAAGACAGGGGAACCCATCTCAACATGACAGAGAGTAAGACAGGGGAACCCATCTCAACATGACAGAGAGTAAGACAGGGGAACCCATCTCAACATGATGAAGAGTAAGACAGGGGAACCCATCTCAACATGACAGAGAGTAAGACAGGGGAACCCATCTCAACATGATGAAGAGTAAGACAGGGGAACCCATCTCAACATGATGAAGAGTAAGTCAGGGGAACCCATCTCAACATGACAGAGAGTAAGACAGGGGAACCCATCTCAACATGATGAAGAGTAAGACAGGGGAACCCATCTCAACATGACAGAGAGTAAGACAGGGGAACCCATCTCAACATGACAGAGAGTAAGACAGGGGAACCCATCTCAACATGACAGAGAGTAAGACAGGGGAACCCATCTCAACATGATGAAGAGTAAGACAGGGGAACCCATCTCAACATGACAGAGAGGAAGACAGGGGAACCCATCTCAACATGACAGAGAGTAAGACAGGGGAACCCATCTCAACATGATGAAGAGTAAGACAGGGGAACCCATCTCAACATGATGAAGAGTAAGACAGGGGAACCCATCTCAACATGACAGAGAGTAAGACAGGGGAACCCATCTCAACATGACAGAGAGTAAGACAGGGGAACCCATCTCAACATGACAGAGAGAAAGACAGGGGAACCCATCTCAACATGACAGAGAGGAAGACAGGGGAACCCATCTCAACATGATGAAGAGTAAGACAGAGGAACCCATCTCAACATAACAGAGAGTAAGACAGGGGAACCCATCTCAACATGATGAAGAGTAAGACAGGGGAACCCATCTCATCATGATGAAGAGTAAGACAGGGGAACCCATCTCAAAATGACAGAGAGTAAGACAGGGGAACCCATCTCAACATGACAGAGAGTAAGACAGGGGAACCCATCTCAACATGATGAAGAGTAAGTCAGGGGAACCCATCTCAACATGATGAAGAGTAAGTCAGGGGAACCCATCTCAACATGATGAAGAGTAAGACAGGGGAACCCATCTCAACATGATGAAGAGTAAGACAGGGGAACCCATCTCAACATGACAGAGAGTAAGACAGGGGAACCCATCTCAACATAACAGAGAGTAAGACAGGGGAACCCATCTCAACATGACAGAGAGTAAGACAGGGGAACCCATCTCAACATGACAGAGAGTAAGACAGGGGAACCCATCTCATCATGATGAAGAGTAAGACAGGGGAACCCATCTCAACATGACAGAGAGTAAGACAGGGAAACCCATCTCAACATGACAGAGAGTAAGACAGGGGAACCCATCTCATCATGATGAAGAGTAAGACAGGGGAACCCATCTCAACATGACAGAGAGTAAGACAGGGGAACCCATCTCAACATGACAGACAGTAAGACAGGGGAACCCATCTCATCATGATGAAGAGTAAGACAGGGGAACCCATCTCAACATGACAGAGAGTAAGACAGGAGAACACATCTCAACATAACAGAGAGTAAGACAGGGGAACCCATCTCAACATGATGAAGAGTATGACAGGTAAAACCCATCTCATCATGATGAAGAGTAAGACAGGGGAACCCATCTCAACATGACAGAGAGTAAGACAGGAGAACACATCTCAACATAACAGAGAGTAAGACAGGGGAACCCATCTCAACATGATGAAGAGTAAGACAGGGGAACCCATCTCAACATGACAGAGAGTAAGACAGGGAAACCCATCTCAACATGACAGAGAGTAAGACAGGGAACCCATCTCAACATGACAGAGAGTAAGACAGGGGAACCCATCTCAACATGACAGAGAGTAAGACAGGGGAACCCATCTCATCATGATGAAGAGTAAGAGAGGGGAACCCATCTCATCATGATGAAGAGTAAGACAGGGAACCCATCTCAACATGACAGAGAGTAAGACAGGGAAACCCATCTCAACATGATGAAGAGTAAGACAGGGGAACCCATCTCAACATGACAGAGAGTAAGACAGGGAACCCATCTCATCATGATGAAGAGAAGAGGGGGAACCCATCTCATCATGATGAAGAGCAAGACAGGGGAACCCATCTCAACATGACAGAGAGTAAGACAGGGGAACCCATCTCAACATGATGAAGAGTAAGACAGGGGAACCCATCTCAACATGACAGGGAGTAAGACGGGAACCCATCTCAACATGACAGAGAGTAAGACAGGGAACCCATCTCAACATGACAGAGAGTAAGACAGGGGAACCCATCTCAACATGACAGAGAGTAAGAGAGGGGAACCCATCTCAACATGACAGAGAGTAAGACAGTGGAACCCATCTCAACATGATGAAGAGTAAGACAGGGGAACCCATCTCAACATGACAGAGAGTAAGACAGGGGAACCCATCTCAACATGATGAAGAGTAAGACAGGGGAACCCATCTCAACATGACAGAGAGTAAGAGAGGGGAACCCATCTCAACATGACAGAGAGTAAGACAGTGGAACCCATCTCAACATGACAGAGAGTAAGAGAGGGGAACCCATCTCAACATGATGAAGAGTAAGACAGGGGAACCCATCTCAACATGATGAAGAGTAAGACAGGGGAACCCATCTCAACATGACAGAGAGTAAGACAGGGGAACCCATCTCAACATGATGAAGAGTAAGACAGGGGAACCCATCTCAACATGACAGAGAGTAAGACAGGGGAACCCATCTCAACATGATGAAGAGTAAGACAGGGGAACCCATCTCAACATGATGAAGAGTAAGTCAGGGGAACCCATCTCAACATGACAGAGAGTAAGACAGGGGAACCCATCTCAACATGATGAAGAGTAAGACAGGGGAACCCATCTCAACATGACAGAGAGTAAGACAGGGGAACCCATCTCAACATGACAGAGAGTAAGACAGGGGAACCCATCTCAACATGACAGAGAGTAAGACAGGGGAACCCATCTCAACATGATGAAGAGTAAGACAGGGGAACCCATCTCAACATGACAGAGAGGAAGACAGGGGAACCCATCTCAACATGACAGAGAGTAAGACAGGGGAACCCATCTCAACATGATGAAGAGTAAGACAGGGGAACCCATCTCAACATGATGAAGAGTAAGACAGGGGAACCCATCTCAACATGACAGAGAGTAAGACAGGGGAACCCATCTCAACATGACAGAGAGTAAGACAGGGGAACCCATCTCAAAATGACAGAGAGTAAGAGAGGGGAACCCATCTCAACATGACAGAGAGTAAGACAGGGGAACCCATCTCAACATGATGAAGAGTAAGACAGAGGAACCCATCTCAACATAACAGAGAGTAAGACAGGGGAACCCATCTCAACATGATGAAGAGTAAGACAGGGAACCCATCTCATCATGATGAAGAGTAAGACAGGGGAACCCATCTCAAATGACAGAGAGTAAGAGAGGGGAACCCATCTCAACATGACAGAGAGTAAGACAGGGGAACCCATCTCAACATGATGAAGAGTAAGTCAGGGGAACCCATCTCAACATGATGAAGAGTAAGTCAGGGGAACCCATCTCAACATGATGAAGAGTAAGACAGGGGAACCCATCTCAACATGATGAAGAGTAAGACAGGGGAACCCATCTCAACATGACAGAGAGTAAGACAGGGGAACCCATCTCAACATAACAGAGAGTAAGACAGGGGAACCCATCTCAACATGACAGAGAGTAAGACAGGGGAACCCATCTCAACATGACAGAGAGTAAGACAGTGGAACCCATCTCATCATGATGAAGAGTAAGACAGGGGAACCCATCTCAACATGACAGAGAGTAAGACAGGGAAACCCATCTCAACATGACAGAGAGTAAGACAGGGGAACCCATCTCATCATGATGAAGAGTAAGACAGGGGAACCCATCTCAACATGACAGAGAGTAAGACAGGGGAACCCATCTCAACATGACAGACAGTAAGACAGGGGAACCCATCTCATCATGATGAAGAGTAAGACAGGGAACCCATCTCAACATGACAGAGAGTAAGACAGGAGAACCCATCTCAACATAACAGAGAGTAAGACAGGGGAACCCATCTCAACATGATGAAGAGTATGACAGGTAAAACCCATCTCATCATGATGAAGAGTAAGACAGGGAACCCATCTCAACATGACAGAGAGTAAGACAGGAGAACACATCTCAACATAACAGAGAGTAAGACAGGGGAACCCATCTCAACATGATGAAGAGTAAGACAGGGAACCCATCTCAACATGACAGAGAGTAAGACAGGGAAACCCATCTCAACATGACAGAGAGTAAGACAGGGGAACCCATCTCAACATGACAGAGAGTAAGACAGGGGAACCCATCTCAACATGACAGAGAGTAAGACAGGGGAACCCATCTCAACATGATGAAGAGTAAGAGAGGGGAACCCATCTCATCATGATGAAGAGTAAGACAGGGGAACCCATCTCAACATGACAGAGAGTAAGACAGGGGAACCCATCTCAACATGATGAAGAGTAAGACAGGGAACCCATCTCATCATGATGAAGAGTAAGACAGGGGAACCCATCTCATCATGATGAAGAGCAAGACAGGGGAACCCATCTCAACATGACAGAGAGTAAGACAGTGGAACCCATCTCAACATGATGAAGAGTAAGACAGGGGAACCCATCTCAACATGACAGAGAGTAAGACAGGGAACCCATCTCAACATAACAGAACAGGGAACCCATCTCAACATGATGAAGAGTAAGACAGGGGAACCCATCTCAACATGACAGAGAGTAAGACAGGGGAACCCATCTCAACATGATGAAGAGTAAGACAGGGGAACCCATCTCAACATGACAGAGAGTAAGACAGGGGAACCCCATCTCAACATGACAGAGAGTAAGACAGGGGAACCCATCTCAACATGACAGAGAGTAAGACAGGGGAACCCATCTCAACATGACAGAGAGTAAGACAGGGGAACCCATCTCAACATGACAGAGAGTAAGACAGGGGAACCTATCTCAACATGACAGGGAGTAAGACAGGGGAACCCATCTCAACATGATGAAGAGTAAGACAGGGGAACCTATCTCAACATGACAGAGAGTAAGACAGGGAACCTATCTCAACATGATGAAGAGTAAGACAGGGGAACCCATCTCAACATAACAGAGAGTAAGACAGGGGAACCCATGTCAACATGATGAAAGAGTAAGACAGGGGAACCCATCTCAACATGACAGAGAGTAAGACAGGGGAACCCATCTCAACATGACAGAGAGTAAGACAGGGGAACCCATCTCATCATGACAGAGAGTAAGACAGGGAACCCATCTCAACATGATGAAGAGTAAGACAGGGGAACCCATCTCAACATGACAGAGAGGAAGACAGGGGAACCCATCTCAACATGACAGAGAGTAAGACAGGGGAACCCATCTCAACATGATGAAGAGTAAGACAGGGGAACCCATCTCAACATGATGAAGAGTAAGACAGGGGAACCCATCTCAACATGATGAAGAGCAAGACAGGGGAACCCATCTCAACATGACAGAGAGTAAGACAGTGGAACCCATCTCAACATGATGAAGAGTAAGTCAGGGGAACCCATCTCAACATGACAGAGAGTAAGACAGTGGAACCCATCTCAACATAACAGAGAGTAAGACAGGGGAACCCATCTCAACATGATGAAGAGTAAGACAGGGGAACCCATCTCAACATGACAGAGAGTAAGACAGGGGAACCCATCTCAACATGATGAAGAGTAAGACAGGGGAACCCATCTCAACATGACAGAGAGTAAGACAGGGGAACCCCATCTCAACATGACAGAGAGTAAGACAGGGGAACCCATCTCAACATGACAGAGAGTAAGACAGGGGAACCCATCTCAACATGACAGAGAGTAAGACAGGGGAACCCATCTCAACATGACAGAGAGTAAGACAGGGGAACCCATCTCAACATGACAGAGAGTAAGACAGGGGAACCCATCTCAACATGATGAAGAGTAAGACAGGGGAACCCATCTCAACATGACAGAGAGTAAGACAGGGGAACCCATCTCAACATGATGAAGAGTAAGACAGGGGAACCCATCTCAACATAACAGAGAGTAAGACAGGGGAACCCATGTCAACATGATGAAGAGTAAGACAGGGGAACCCATCTCAACATGACAGAGAGTAAGACAGGGGAACCCATCTCAACATGACAGAGAGTAAGACAGGGGAACCCATCTCATCATGACAGAGAGTAAGACAGGGGAACCCATCTCAACATGATGAAGAGTAAGACAGGAGAACACATCTCAACATAACAGAGAGTAAGACAGGGGAACCCATCTCAACATGATGAAGAGTATGACAGGTAAAACCCATCTCATCATGATGAAGAGTAAGACAGGGGAACCCATCTCAACATGACAGAGAGTAAGACAGGAGAACACATCTCAACATAACAGAGAGTAAGACAGGGGAACCCATCTCAACATGATGAAGAGTAAGACAGGGGAACCCATCTCAACATGACAGAGAGTAAGACAGGGAAACCCATCTCAACATGACAGAGAGTAAGACAGGGGAACCCATCTCAACATGACAGAGAGTAAGACAGGGGAACCCATCTCAACATGACAGAGAGTAAGACAGGGGAACCCATCTCATCATGATGAAGAGTAAGAGAGGGGAACCCATCTCATCATGATGAAGAGTAAGACAGGGGAACCCATCTCAACATGACAGAGAGTAAGACAGGGAAACCCATCTCAACATGATGAAGAGTAAGACAGGGGAACCCATCTCAACATGACAGAGAGTAAGACAGGGGAACCCATCTCATCATGATGAAGAGTAAGAGAGGGGAACCCATCTCATCATGATGAAGAGCAAGACAGGGGAACCCATCTCAACATGACAGAGAGTAAGACAGTGGAACCCATCTCAACATGATGAAGAGTAAGTCAGGGGAACCCATCTCAACATGACAGAGAGTAAGACAGTGGAACCCATCTCAACATAACAGAGAGTAAGACAGGGGAACCCATCTCAACATGATGAAGAGTAAGACAGGGGAACCCATCTCAACATGACAGAGAGTAAGACAGGGGAACCCATCTCAACATGATGAAGAGTAAGACAGGGGAACCTATCTCAACATGACAGAGAGTAAGACAGGGGAACCCCATCTCAACATGACAGAGAGTAAGACAGGGGAACCCATCTCAACATGACAGAGAGTAAGACAGGGGAACCCATCTCAACATGACAGAGAGTAAGACAGGGGAACCCATCTCAACATGACAGAGAGTAAGACAGGGGAACCTATCTCAACATGACAGGGAGTAAGACAGGGGAACCCATCTCAACATGATGAAGAGTAAGACAGGGGAACCTATCTCAACATGACAGAGAGTAAGACAGGGGAACCTATCTCAACATGATGAAGAGTAAGACAGGGGAACCCATCTCAACATAACAGAGAGTAAGACAGGGGAACCCATGTCAACATGATGAAGAGTAAGACAGGGGAACCCATCTCAACATGACAGAGAGTAAGACAGGGGAACCCATCTCAACATGACAGAGAGTAAGACAGGGGAACCCATCTCAACATGATGAAGAGTAAGACAGGGGAACCCATCTCAACATGACAGAGAGGAAGACAGGGGAACCCATCTCAACATGACAGAGAGTAAGACAGGGGAACCCATCTCAACATGACAGAGAGGAAGACAGGGGAACCCATCTCAACATGACAGAGAGTAAGACAGGGGAACCCATCTCAACATGATGAAGAGTAAGACAGGGGAACCCATCTCAACATGATGAAGAGTAAGACAGGGGAACCCATCTCAACATGATGAAGAGCAAGACAGGGGAACCCATCTCAACATGACAGAGAGTAAGACAGGGAAACCCATCTCAACATGATGAAGAGTAAGACAGTGGAACCCATCTCAACATGATGAAGAGTAAGTCAGGGGAACCCATCTCAACATGACAGAGAGTAAGACAGTGGAACCCATCTCAACATAACAGAGAGTAAGACAGGGGAACCCATCTCAACATGATGAAGAGTAAGACAGGGGAACCCATCTCAACATGACAGAGAGTAAGAC
This sequence comes from Oncorhynchus keta, assembly GCF_023373465.1. Taxonomy (NCBI): domain Eukaryota; kingdom Metazoa; phylum Chordata; class Actinopteri; order Salmoniformes; family Salmonidae; genus Oncorhynchus; species Oncorhynchus keta. The sequence goes on along the minus strand of NC_068421.1, from coordinate 97,545,743 downwards.
AGTGGAACCCATCTCAACATAACAGAGAGTAAGACAGGGGAACCCATCTCAACATGACAGAGAGTAAGACAGTGGAACCCATCTCAACATGATGAAGAGTAAGTCAGGGGAAACCATCTCAACATGACAGAGAGTAAGACAGTGGAACCCATCTCAACATAACAGAGAGTAAGACAGGGGAACCCATCTCAACATGATGAAGAGTAAGACAGGGGAACCCATCTCAACATGACAGAGAGTAAGACAGGGGAACCCATCTCAACATGATGAAGAGTAAGACAGGGGAACCTATCTCAACATGACAGAGAGTAAGACAGGGGAACCCCATCTCAACATGACAGAGAGTAAGACAGGGGAACCCATCTCAACATGACAGAGAGTAAGACAGGGGAACCCATCTCAACATGACAGAGAGTAAGACAGGGGAACCCATCTCAACATGACAGAGAGTAAGACAGGGAACCTATCTCAACATGACAGGGAGTAAGACAGGGGAACCCATCTCAACATGATGAAGAGTAAGACAGGGGAACCTATCTCAACATGACAGAGAGTAAGACAGGGGAACCTATCTCAACATGATGAAGAGTAAGACAGGGGAACCCATCTCAACATAACAGAGAGTAAGACAGGGGAACCCATGTCAACATGATGAAGAGTAAGACAGGGGAACCCATCTCAACATGACAGAGAGTAAGACAGGGGAACCCATCTCAACATGACAGAGAGTAAGACAGGGGAACCCATCTCATCATGACAGAGAGTAAGACAGGGGAACCCATCTCAACATGATGAAGAGTAAGACAGGGGAACCCATCTCAACATGACAGAGAGGAAGACAGGGGAACCCATCTCAACATGACAGAGAGTAAGACAGGGGAACCCATCTCAACATGATGAAGAGTAAGACAGGGGAACCCATCTCAACATGATGAAGAGTAAGACAGGGGAACCCATCTCAACATGACAGAGAGTAAGACAGGGGAACCCATCTCAACATGACAGAGAGTAAGACAGGGGAACCCATCTCAAAATGACAGAGAGTAAGAGAGGGGAACCCATCTCAACATGACAGAGAGGAAGACAGGGGAACCCATCTCAACATGATGAAGAGTAAGACAGAGGAACCCATCTCAACATAACAGAGAGTAAGACAGGGGAACCCATCTCAACATGATGAAGAGTAAGACAGGGGAACCCATCTCATCATGATGAAGAGTAAGACAGGGGAACCCATCTCAAAATGACAGAGAGTAAGAGAGGGGAACCCATCTCAACATGACAGAGAGTAAGACAGGGGAACCCATCTCAACATGATGAAGAGTAAGTCAGGGGAACCCATCTCAACATGATGAAGAGTAAGTCAGGGGAACCCATCTCAACATGATGAAGAGTAAGACAGGGGAACCCATCTCAACATGATGAAGAGTAAGACAGGGGAACCCATCTCAACATGACAGAGAGTAAGACAGGGGAACCCATCTCAACATGATGAAGAGTAAGACAGGGGAACCCATCTCAAAATGATAGAGAGTAAGAGAGGGGAACCCATCTCAACATGACAGAGAGTAAGACAGGGGAACCCATCTCAACATGATGAAGAGTAAGTCAGGGGAACCCATCTCAACATGATGAAGAGTAAGTCAGGGGAACCCATCTCAACATGATGAAGAGTAAGACAGGGGAACCCATCTCAACATGATGAAGAGTAAGACAGGGGAACCCATCTCAACATGACAGAGAGTAAGACAGGGGAACCCATCTCAACATGATGAAGAGTATGACAGGGAAACCCATCTCATCATGATGAAGAGTAAGACAGTGGAACCCATCTCAACATAACAGAGAGTAAGACAGGGGAACCCATCTCAACATAACAGAGAGTAAGACAGGGGAACCCATCTCAACATGACAGAGAGTAAGACAGGGGAACCCATCTCAACATGACAGAGAGTAAGACAGTGGAACCCATCTCATCATGATGAAGAGTAAGACAGGGGAACCCATCTCAACATGACAGAGAGTAAGACAGGGAAACCCATCTCAACATGACAGAGAGTAAGACAGGGGAACCCATCTCATCATGATGAAGAGTAAGACAGGGGAACCCATCTCAACATGACAGAGAGTAAGACAGGGGAACCCATCTCAACATGATGAAGAGTAAGAGAGGGGAACCCATCTCATCATGATGAAGAGCAAGACAGGGGAACCCATCTCAACATGACAGAGAGTAAGACAGTGGAACCCATCTCAACATGATGAAGAGTAAGACAGGGGAACCCATCTCAACATGACAGAGAGTAAGACAGTGGAACCCATCTCAACATAACAGAGAGTAAGACAGGGGAACCCATCTCAACATGATGAAGAGTAAGACTGGGGAACCCATCTCAACATGACAGAGAGTAAGACAGGGGAACCCATCTCAACATGATGAAGAGTAAGACAGGGGAACCCATCTCAACATGACAGAGAGTAAGACAGGGGAACCCATCTCAACATGATGAAGAGTAAGACAGGGGAACCCATCTCAACATGATGAAGAGTAAGACAGGGGAACCCATCTCAACATGACAGAGAGTAAGACAGGGGAACCCATCTCAACATGATGAAGAGTAAGAGAGGGGAACCCATCTCATCATGATGAAGAGCAAGACAGGGGAACCCATCTCAACATGACAGAGAGTAAGACAGGGGAACCCATCTCAACATGATGAAGAGTAAGACAGGGGAACCCATCTCAACATGACAGAGAGGAAGACAGGGGAACCCATCTCAACATGACAGAGAGTAAGACAGGGGAACCCATCTCAACATGATGAAGAGTAAGACAGGGGAACCCATCTCAACATGATGAAGAGTAAGACAGGGGAACCCATCTCAACATGACAGAGAGTAAGACAGGGGAACCCATCTCAACATGACAGAGAGTAAGACAGGGGAACCCATCTCAAAATGACAGAGAGTAAGAGAGGGGAACCCATCTCAACATGACAGAGAGGAAGACAGGGGAACCCATCTCAACATGATGAAGAGTAAGACAGAGGAACCCATCTCAACATAACAGAGAGTAAGACAGGGGAACCCATCTCAACATGATGAAGAGTAAGACAGGGGAACCCATCTCATCATGATGAAGAGTAAGACAGGGGAACCCATCTCAAAATGACAGAGAGTAAGACAGGGGAACCCATCTCAACATGATAGAGAGTAAGACAGTGGAACCCATCTCAACATGATGAAGAGTAAGACAGGGGAACCCATCTCAACATGACAGAGAGTAAGACGGGGGAACCCATCTGAAAATGACAGAGAGTAAGACAGGGGAACCCATCTCAACATGACAGAGAGTAAGACAGTGGAACCCATCTCATCATGATGAAGAGTAAGACAGGGGAACCCATCTCAACATGACAGAGAGTAAGACAGGGGAACCCATCTCAACATGACAGAGAGTAAGACAGGGGAACCCATCTCAACATGATGAAGAGTAAGAGAGGGGAACCCATCTCAACATGACCGGGAGTAAGACGGGAACCCATCTCAACATGACAGAGAGTAAGACAGGGGAACCCATCTCAACATGACAGAGAGTAAGACAGGGGAACCCATCTCAACATGACAGAGAGTAAGACAGGGGAACCCATCTCAACATGACAGAGAGTAAGACAGGGGAACCCATCTCAACATGACAGAGAGTAAGACAGGGGAACCCATCTCAACATGATGAAGAGTAAGACAGGGGAACCCATCTCAACATGACAGAGAGTAAGAGAGGGGAACCCATCTCAACATGACAGAGAGTAAGACGGTGGAACCCATCTCATCATGACAGAGAGTAAGACAGGGGAACCCATCTCAACATGACGAAGAGTAAGACAGGGGAACCCATCTCAACATGACAGAGAGTAAGACAGGGGAACCCATCTCAACATGATGAAGAGTAAGACAGGGGAACCCATCTCAACATGACAGAGAGTAAGACAGGGGAACCCATCTCAACATGATGAAGAGTAAGACAGGGGAACCCATCTCAACATGACAGAGAGTAAGACAGGGGAACCCATCTCAACATGACAGAGAGTAAGACAGGGGAACCCATCTCAACATGATGAAGAGTAAGACAGGGGAACCCATCTCAACATGACAGAGAGTAAGACAGGGGAACCCATCTCAACATGATGAAGAGTAAGACAGGGGAACCCATCTCAACATGATGAAGAGTAAGTCAGGGGAACCCATCTCAACATGACAGAGAGTAAGACAGGGGAACCCATCTCAACATGATGAAGAGTAAGACAGGGGAACCCATCTCAACATGACAGAGAGTAAGACAGGGGAACCCATCTCAACATGACAGAGAGTAAGACAGGGGAACCCATCTCAACATGATAGAGAGTAAGACAGTGGAACCCATCTCAACATGATGAAGAGTAAGACAGGGGAACCCATCTCAACATGATGAAGAGTAAGACAGTGGAACCCATCTCAACATGATGAAGAGTAAGACATTGGAACCCATCTCAACATGATGAAGAGTAAGACAGTGGAACCCATCTCAACATGATGAAGAGTAAGACAGTGGAACCCATCTCAACATGATGAAGAGTAAGACAGGGGAACCCATCTCAACATGACAGAGAGTAAGACAGTGCAACCCATCTCAACATGATGAAGAGTAAGACAGGGGAACCTATCTCAACATGACAGAGAGTAAGACAGTGGAACCCATCTCAACATGATGAAGAGTAAGACAGGGGAACCCATCTCAACATGACAGAGAGTAAGACAGTGCAACCCATCTCAACATGATGAAGAGTAAGACAGGGGAACCTATCTCAACATGACAGAGAGTAAGACAGGGAAACCCATCTCAACATGACAGAGAGTAAGACAGGGGAACCCATCTCATCATGATGAAGAGTAAGACAGGGGAACCCATCTCAACATGACAGAGAGTAAGACAGGGGAACCCATCTCAACATGATGAAGAGTAAGAGAGGGGAACCCATCTCATCATGATGAAGAGCAAGACAGGGGAACCCATCTCAACATGACAGAGAGTAAGACAGTGGAACCCATCTCAACATGATGAAGAGTAAGACAGGGGAACCCATCTCAACATGACAGAGAGTAAGACAGTGGAACCCATCTCAACATAACAGAGAGTAAGACAGGGGAACCCATCTCAACATGATGAAGAGTAAGACAGGGGAACCCATCTCAACATGACAGAGAGTAAGACAGGGGAACCCATCTCAACATGATGAAGAGTAAGACAGGGGAACCTATCTCAACATGACAGAGAGTAAGACAGGGGAACCCATCTCAACATGACACAGAGTAAGACAGGGGAACCTATCTCAACATGACAGAGAGTAAGACAGGGGAACCCCATCTCAACATGACAGAGAGTAAGACAGGGGAACCCATCTCAACATGACAGAGAGAAAGACAGGGGAACCCATCTCAACATGACAGAGAGTAAGACAGGGGAACCCATCTCAACATGACAGAGAGTAAGACAGGGGAACCTATCTCAACATGACAGGGAGTAAGACAGGGGAACCCATCTCAACATGATGAAGAGTAAGACAGGGGAACCTATCTCAACATGACAGAGAGTAAGACAGGGGAACCCATCTCAACATGACAGAGAGTAAGACAGGGGAACCCATCTCAACATGACAGAGAGTAAGACAGGGGAACCTATCTCAACATGATGAAGAGTAAGACAGGGGAACCCATCTCAACATAACAGAGAGTAAGACAGGGGAACCCATGTCAACATGATGAAGAGTAAGACAGGGGAACCTATCTCAACATGACAGAGAGTAAGACAAGGGAACCCATCTCAACATGACAGAGAGGAAGACAGGGGAACCCATCTCAACATGACAGAGAGTAAGACAGGGGAACCCATCTCATCATGATGAAGAGTAAGACAGGGGAACCCATCTCAACATGACAGAGAGTAAGACAGTGGAACCCATCTCAACATGACAGAGAGTAAGACATGGGAACCCATCTCAAAATGACAGAGAGTAAGACAGTGGAACCCATCTCAACATGACAGGGAGTAAGACAGGGGAACCAATTTCAAAACAAAAATGTTACTCTTCCACAGACGATTTAATATTTTCATCAGCGGGAATGTTAAAGGTCGAAACCCATCTGTTAAAATCAATGACAAACTGGATATACTTAGTTAGTAGAGCATGGCGCTTGTAACGCCAGGGTAGTGGGTTCGATTCCCGGGACCACCCATACGTAGAATGTATGCACACATGACTGTAAGTCGCTTTGGATAAAAGCGTCTGCTAAATGGCATATATCATTATTATTATATATTATGAGTGATGAAAAAGCTGCAACATTGGAGAAAGACACATACAAGCTAAAAGGGTCAGGAGAGAGATTCTGGTACCTACAGGTATCCACGAGAGAGAATCTGGTACCTACAGGTATCCAGGAGAGAGAATCTGGTACCTACAGGTATCCAGGAGAGAGAATCTGGTACCTACAGGTATCCAGGAGAGAGAATCTGGTACCTACAGGTATCAAGGAGAGAGAATCTGGTACCTACAGGTATCCAGGAGAGAGAATCTGGTACCTTCAGGTATCCAGGAGAGAGAATCTGGTACCTACAGGTATCCAGGAGAGAGAATCTGGTACCTACAGGTATCCAGGAGAGAGAATCTGGTACCTACAGGTATCCAGGAGAGAGAATCTGGTACCTACAGGTATCCAGGAGAGAGAATCTGGTACCTACAGGTATCCAGGAGAGAGAATCTGGTACCTACAGGTATCCAGGAGAGAGAATCTGGTACCTACAGGTATCCGGGAGAGAGAATCTGGTACCTACAGGTATCCAGGAGAGAGAATCTGGTACCTACAGGTATCCAGGAGAGAGAAGGGGAAGTACCTGAAACCTGTAGTTAGAGAGTTCCTCCTTACAGCGCTTCAGATCCCACGCCAAGCTATCGACTGAATCCAACTCGAATGTGTACACCGCTTCGGACGGAGAGGACAGAGGTATAAAATGACCAATTGTTGCCAAATTTGCTTCCATTAAAGATAAAATAATGATTAAAAGCCTGGGTAAAATACTTGCTGGCACGAACATAGGCAGCAATGACCAGTTCCCGAAGGAAACAGAACGAATGACCAGTTGCCGAAGGAAACTGAACAAATGACCAGTTCCCGAAGGAAACAGAACGAATGACCAGTTGCCGAAGGAAACAGAACGAATGACCAGTTCCCGAAGGAAACCGAACGAATGACTAGTTCCCCGAAGGAAACAGAACGAATGACCAGTTCCTGAAGGAAACAGAACGAATGACCAGTTCCTGAAGGAAACAGAACGAATGACCAGTTCCCGAAGGAAACCGAACGAATGACCAGTTCCTGTAGGAAACCGAACAAATGACCAGTTCCTGAAGGAAACAGAACGAATGACCAGTTCCCGAAGGAAACCGAATGAATGACCAGTTCCCGAAGGAAACCGAACGAATGACCAGTTCCCCGAAGGAAACAGAACGAATGACCAGTTCCTGAAGGAAACAGAACGAATGACCAGTTCCCGAAGGAAACCGAACGAATGACCAGTTCCTGTAGGAAACCGAACAAATGACCAGTTCCTGAAGGAAACAGAACGAATGACCAGTTCCCGAAGGAAACCGAATGAATGACCAGTTCCCGAAGGAAACCGAACGAATGACCAGTTCCTGAAGGAAACCGAACAAATGACCAGTTCCTGAAGGAAACAGAACGAATGACCAGTTCCCGAAGGAAACCGAACGAATGACCAGTTCCCGAAGGAAACCGAACGAATGACTAGTTCCTGAAGGAAACAGAACGAATGACCAGTTCCCGAAGGAAACTGAACGAATGACTAGTTCCTGAAGGAAACTGAACGAATGACCAGTTCCTGAAGGAAACTGAACGAATGACCAGTTCCTGAAGGAAACTGAACGAATGACTAGTTCCTGAAGGAAACTGAACGAATGACTAGTTCCCGAAGGAAACTGAACAAATGACTAGTTCCCGAAGGAAACAGAACGAATGACCAGTTCCTGAAGGAAACTGAACGAATGACTAGTTCCTGAAGGAAACAGAACGAATGACCAGTTCCTGAAGGAAACTGAACGAATGACTAGTTCCTGAAGGAAACTGAACGAATGACTAGTTCCTGAAGGAAACCGAACGAATGACCAGTTCCCGAAGGAAACTGAACGAATGACTAGTTCCCGAAAGGAAACTGAACGAATGACCAGTTCCCGAAGGAAACCGAACGAATGACCAGTTCCTGAAGGAAACTGAACGAATGACTAGTTCCCGAAAGGAAACTGAACGAATGACCAGTTCCTGAAGGAAACCGAACGAATGACCAGTTCCTGTAGGAAACCGAACAAATGACCAGTTCCTGAAGGAAACAGAACGAATGACCAGTTCCCGAAGGAAACCGAATGAATGACCAGTTCCTGAAGGAAACTGAACGAATGACCAGTTCCCGAAGGAAACCGAACGAATGACCAGTTCCTGAAGGAAACTGAACGAATGACTAGTTCCCGAAGGAAACAGAACGAATGACCAGTTCCTGAAGGAAACAGAACGAATGACCAGTTCCCGAAGGAAACCGAACGAATGACCAGTTCCTGAAGGAAACTGAACGAATGACCAGTTCCCGAAGGAAACCGAACGAATGACCAGTTCCTGAAGGAAACTGAACGAATGACTAGTTCCCGAAGGAAACAGAACGAATGACCAGTTCCCGAAGGAAACTGAACGAATGACTAGTTCCCGAAGGAAACTGAACGAATGACCAGTTCCCGAAGGAAACCGAACAAATGACCAGTTCCTGAAGGAAACCGAACGAATGACCAGTTCCTGAAGGAAACCGAACAAATGACCAGTTCCCGAAGGAAACAGAACGAATGACCAGTTCCTGAAGGAAACCGAACAAATGACCAGTTCCCGAAGGAAACCGAACGAATGACTAGTTCCCCAAGGAAACCGAACAAATGACTAGTTCCCCAAGGAAACTGAACGAATGACCAGTTCCTGAAGGAAACTGAACGAATGACCAGTTCCTGAAGGAAACCGAACAAATGACCAGTTCCCGAAGGAAACCGAACGAATGACTAGTTCCCCAAGGAAACCGAACAAATGACTAGTTCCCCAAGGAAACTGAACGAATGACCAGTTCCTGAAGGAAACTGAACGAATGACCAGTTCCCGAAGGAAAGCGAACGAATGACCAGTTCCCGAAGGAAACTGAACGAATGACCAGTTCCTGAAGGAAACCGAACAAATGACCAGTTCCTGAAGGAAACCGAACGAATGACCAGTTCCCGAAGGAAACCGAACGAATGACCAGTTCCCGAAGGAAAGCGAACGAATGACTAGTTCCCGAAGGAAACCGAACGAATGACCAGTTCCTGAAGGAAACAGAACGAATGACCAGTTCCTGAAGGAAACCGAACGAATGACCAGTTCCCGAAGGAAACCGAACGAATGACCAGTTCCCGAAGGAAACCGAACAAATGACCAGTTCCCGAAGGAAACTGAACGAATGACCAGTTCCTGAAGGAAACCGAACGAATGACCAGTTCCCGAAGGAAACCGAACGAATGACCAGTTCCCGAAGGAAACCGAACAAATGACTAGTTCCCGAAGGAAACCGAACGAATGACCAGTTCCCGAAGGAAACCGAACGAATGACCAGTTCCCGAAGGAAACCGAACGAATGACCAGTTCCCGAAGGAAACCGAACGAATGACTAGTTCCTGAAGGAAACCGAACAAATGACCAGTTCCTGAAGGAAACTGAACGAATGACCAGTTCCCGAAGGAAACCGAACGAATGACCAGTTCCTGAAGGAAACTGAACGAATGACCAGTTCCTGAAGGAAACTGAACGAATGACCAGTTCCCGAAGGAAACTGAACGAATGACCAGTTCCCAAAGGAAACTGAACGAATGACCAGTTCCCGAAGGAAACTGAACGAATGACCAGTTCCTGAAGGAAACAGAACGAATGACTAGTTCCCGAAGGAAACAGAACGAATGACCAGTTCCCGAAGGAAACCGAATGAATGACCAGTTCCTGAAGGAAACTGAACAAATGACCAGTTCCCGAAGGAAACTGAACAAATGACCAGTTCCCGAAGGAAACCGAACAAATGACCAGTTCCCGAAGGAAACCGAACGAATGACCAGTTCCTGAAGGAAACCGAACGAATGACTAGTTCCCCAAGGAAACCGAACAAATGACTAGTTCCTGAAGGAAACTGAACAAATGACCAGTTCCCGAAGGAAACCGAACAAATGACCAGTTCCCGAAGGAAACTGAACGAATGACCAGTTCCTGAAGGAAACCGAACGAATGACTAGTTCCCCAAGGAAACTGAACGAATGACCAGTTCCTGAAGGAAACCGAACGAATGACCAGTTCCCGAAGGAAACCGAACGAATGACCAGTTCCCGAAGGAAACCGAACGAATGACTAGTTCCCCAAGGAAACTGAACGAATGACCAGTTCCCCAAGGAAACTGAACGAATGACCAGTTCCCGAAGGAAACCGAACAAATGACTAGTTCCCGAAGGAAACTGAACAAATGACCAGTTCCCGAAGGAAACCGAACGAATGACCAGTTCCCGAAGGAAACAGAACGAATGACCAGTTCCTGAAGGAAACAGAACGAATGACCAGTTCCCGAAGGAAACCGAACGAATGACCAGTTCCCGAAGGAAACCGAACGAATGACCAGTTCCCGAAGGAAACTGAACGAATGACCAGTTCCCGAAGGAAACTGAACAAATGACCAGTTCCCGAAGGAAACCGAACGAATGACCAGTTCCCGAAGGAAACCGAACGAATGACCAGTTCCCGAAGGAAACCGAACGAATGACTAGTTCCCGAAGGAAACCGAACGAATGACCAGTTCCCGAAGGAAACCGAACAAATGACCAGTTCCTGAAGGAAACAGAACGAATGACCAGTTCCCGAAGGAAACCGAACGAATGACTAGTTCCCCAAGGAAACTGAACGAATGACCAGTTCCCGAAGGAAACTGAACGAATGACCAGTTCCCGAAGGAAACCGAACGAATGACCAGTTCCCGAAGGAAACTGAACGAATGACCAGTTCCCGAAGGAAACTGAACAAATGACCAGTTCCCGAAGGAAACCGAACGAATGACCAGTTCCCGAAGGAAACCGAACGAATGACTAGTTCCCGAAGGAAACCGAACGAATGACCAGTTCCCGAAGGAAACCGAACGAATGACCAGTTCCCGAAGGAAACTGAACGAATGACCAGTTCCCGAAGGAAACCGAACAAATGACCAGTTCCTGAAGGAAACAGAACGAATGACCAGTTCCCGAAGGAAACCGAACGAATGACCAGTTCCCGAAGGAAACTGAACGAATGACCAGTTCCCGAAGGAAACCGAACGAATGACCAGTTCCCGAAGGAAACTGAACGAATGACCAGTTCCCGAAGGAAACCGAACGAATGACCAGTTCCCGAAGGAAACTGAACGAATGACCAGTTCCCGAAGGAAACTGAACGAATGACCAGTTCCCGAAGGAAACCGAACAAATGACCAGTTCCTGAAGGAAACAGAACGAATGACCAGTTCCCGAAGGAAACCGAACAAATGACCAGTTCCTGAAGGAAACAGAACGAATGACCAGTTCCCGAAGGAAACCGAACGAATGACCAGTTCCCGAAGGAAACTGAACGAATGACTAGTTCCTGAAGGAAACTGAACGAATGACCAGTTCCTGAAGGAAACCGAACGAATGACCAGTTCCCAAAGGAAACTGAACGAATGACCAGTTCCTGAAGGAAACAGAACGAATGACCAGTTCCTGAAGGAAACTGAACGAATGACCAGTTCCCGAAGGAAACCGAACGAATGACTAGTTCCCGAAGGAAACTGAACGAATGACCAGTTCCTGAAGGAAACCGAACGAATGACCAGTTCCCAAAGGAAACTGAACGAATGACCAGTTCCCGAAGGAAACTGAACGAATGAAAGGGTCCTGAAGGAAACCGAACGAATGACCAGTTCCCGAAGGAAACTGAACGAATGACCAGTTCCTGAAGGAAACCGAACGAATGACCAGTTCCCGAAGGAAACCGAACGAATGACCAGTTCCCGAAGGAAACAGAACGAATGACCAGTTCCTGAAGGAAACAGAACGAATGACTAGTTCCTGAAGGAAACCGAACAAATGACCAGTTCCCGAAGGAAACAGAACGAATGACCAGTTCCCGAAGGAAACAGAACGAATGACCAGTTCCTGAAGGAAACCGAACGAATGACCAGTTCCCGAAGGAAACAGAACGAATGACCAGTTCCTGAAGGAAACCGAACGAATGACCAGTTCCTGAAGGAAACAGAACGAATGACTAGTTCCTGAAGGAAACTGAACGAATGACCAGTTCCCGAAGGAAACCGAACGAATGACTAGTTCCCCAAGGAAACTGAACGAATGACCAGTTCCTGAAGGAAACTGAACGAATGACTAGTTCCTGAAGGAAACTGAACGAATGACTAGTTCCTGAAGGAAACTGAACGAATGACTAGTTCCCCAAGGAAACCGAACGAATGACTAGTTCCCGAAGGAAACCGAACGAATGACCAGTTCCCGAAGGAAACTGAACGAATGACCAGTTCCCGAAGGAAACTGAACGAATGACCAGTTCCCGAAGGAAACCGAACAAATGACCAGTTCCTGAAGGAAACAGAACGAATGACCAGTTCCCGAAGGAAACCGAACGAATGACTAGTTCCCCAAGGAAACCGAACAAATGACTAGTTCCCGAAGGAAACCGAACGAATGACCAGTTCCCGAAGGAAACTGAACGAATGACTAGTTCCTGAAGGAAACTGAACGAATGACCAGTTCCTGAAGGAAACCGAACGAATGACCAGTTCCCAAAGGAAACTGAACGAATGACCAGTTCCTGAAGGAAACCGAACGAATGACCAGTTCCCAAAGGAAACCGAACGAATGACCAGTTCCTGAAGGAAACAGAACGAATGACCAGTTCCTGAAGGAAACCGAACGAATGACCAGTTCCCGAAGGAAACTGAACGAATGACCAGTTCCCGAAGGAAACTGAACGAATGACCAGTTCCTGAAGGAAACTGAACGAATGACTAGTTCCTGAAGGAAACTGAACGAATGACCAGTTCCCGAAGGAAACTGAACGAATGACCAGTTCCCGAAGGAAACTGAACGAATGACCAGTTCCTGAAGGAAACTGAACGAATGACTAGTTCCTGAAGGAAACTGAACGAATGACTAGTTCCTGAAGGAAACTGAACGAATGACTAGTTCCTGAAGGAAACTGAACGAATGACTAGTTCCCCAAGGAAACCGAACGAATGACCAGTTCCTGAAGGAAACTGAACGAATGACCAGTTCCTGAAGGAAACCGAACGAATGACTAGTTCCTGAAGGAAACTGAACGAATGACTAGTTCCCCAAGGAAACCGAACGAATGACCAGTTCCCGAAGGAAACTGAACGAATGACTAGTTCCTGAAGGAAACTGAACAAATGACCAGTTCCCGAAGGAAACTGAACGAATGACTAGTTCCCGAAGGAAACCGAACGAATGACCAGTTCCCGAAGGAAACTGAAAGAATGACCAGTTCCTGAAGGAAACCTAACGAATGACCAGTTCCTGAAGGAAACTGAACGAATGACTAGTTCCTGAAGGAAACCGAACAAATGACCAGTTCCCGAAGGAAACAGAACGAATGACCAGTTCCCGAAGGAAACTGAACGAATGACCAGTTCCCGAAGGAAACAGAACGAATGACCAGTTCCTGAAGGAAACAGAACGAATGACTAGTTCCCGAAGGAAACTGAAAGAATGACCAGTTCCTGAAGGAAACCTAACGAATGACCAGTTCCTGAAGGAAACTGAACGAATGACTAGTTCCTGAAGGAAACCGAACAAATGACCAGTTCCCGAAGGAAACAGAACGAATGACCAGTTCCCGAAGGAAACTGAAAGAATGACCAGTTCCTGAAGGAAACCTAACGAATGACCAGTTCCTGAAGGAAACTGAACGAATGACTAGTTCCTGAAGGAAACCGAACAAATGACCAGTTCCCGAAGGAAACAGAACGAATGACCAGTTCCCGAAGGAAACTGAACGAATGACCAGTTCCCGAAGGAAACAGAACGAATGACCAGTTCCTGAAGGAAACAGAACGAATGACTAGTTCCTGAAGGAAACTGAACGAATGACCAGTTCCTGAAGGAAACTGAACGAATGACCAGTTCCTGAAGGAAACTGAACGAATGACCAGTTCCCGAAGGAAACTGAACGAATGACTAGTTCCCCAAGGAAACCGAACGAATGACCAGTTCCTGAAGGAAACTGAACGAATGACCAGTTCCTGAAGGAAACAGAACGAATGACCAGTTCCCGAAGGAAACCGAATGAATGACCAGTTCCCGAAGGAAACTGAACGAATGACCAGTTCCCGAAGGAAACCGAACGAATGACCAGTTCCCGAAGGAAACTGAACGAATGACCAGTTCCCGAAGGAAACCGAACGAATGACCAGTTCCCGAAGGAAACCGAATGAATGACCAGTTCCCGAAGGAAACCGAACGAATGACCAGTTCCCGAAGGAAACCGAACGAATGACCAGTTCCCGAAGGAAACTGAACGAATGACTAGTTCCTGAAGGAAACAGAACGAATGACTAGTTCCTGAAGGAAACTGAACGAATGACCAGTTCCTGAAGGAAACTGAACGAATGACCAGTTCCTGAAGGAAACTGAACGAATGACCAGTTCCCCGAAGGAAACTGAACGAATGACTAGTTCCCCAAGGAAACCGAACGAATGACCAGTTCCTGAAGGAAACTGAACGAATGACCAGTTCCTGAAGGAAACAGAACGAATGACCAGTTCCCGAAGGAAACCGAATGAATGACCAGTTCCCGAAGGAAACTGAACGAATGACCAGTTCCCGAAGGAAACCGAACGAATGACCAGTTCCCGAAGGAAACTGAACGAATGACCAGTTCCCGAAGGAAACCGAACGAATGACCAGTTCCCGAAGGAAACCGAATGAATGACTAGTTCCCGAAGGAAACCGAACGAATGACCAGTTCCCGAAGGAAACCGAACGAATGACCAGTTCCCGAAGGAAACTGAACGAATGACCAGTTCCCGAAGGAAACCGAACGAATGACCAGTTCCCGAAGGAAACCGAACGAATGACCAGTTCCCGAAGGAAACCGAACGAATGACCAGTTCCTGAAGGAAACCGAACGAATGACCAGTTCCTGAAGGAAACCGAACGAATGACCAGTTCCCGAAGGAAACCGAACGAATGACCAGTTCCCGAAGGAAACCGAACGAATGACCAGTTCCTGAAGGAAACTGAACGAATGACCAGTTCCTGAAGGAAACCGAACGAATGACCAGTTCCCGAAGGAAACTGAACGAATGACCAGTTCCCGAAAGGAAACTGAACGAATGACCAGTTCCTGAAGGAAACTGAACGAATGACCAGTTCCCGAAGGAAACTGAACGAATGACCAGTTCCCGAAGGAAACTGAACGAATGACCAGTTCCCGAAGGAAACCGAACGAATGACCAGTTCCCGAAGGAAACCGAACGAATGACCAGTTCCCGAAGGAAACAGAACGAATGACTAGTTCCTGAAGGAAACCGAACAAATGACCAGTTCCCGAAGGAAATTGCAGAACGGCGTAAAGGAAAATAGATTGAAAGGGAAACGAGTAGCTCTCGTCGTCTATAAACTATACGCTGATAGCCAGTTGTTCAGAGACACAAAGACTACTCCATGGCTTTTCTAAACATTACAAAGTTCTCATAGACAAAGCAAATAACGAAACGCAACAAAAAATATAGCTTTTCTATTCTATCTTCATATATAACTAACTGGAACACAAAAGCACTAATTTAACATGGAGAAGATAAAAACACAGTAAACAGAAGGCACAGTGTGTGTGGATGGATGGTGTGGTGTGTGTTGTTTGGGAAAGTGTGTGTTGTTTGGCAAAGTGTGGCGTTGAGTGAGAAAGGAAATGGTTGCATATCCCAGGAACCAATGTATTTCTGTGAGCGGTGGTTGTGAGAGAGCTTTCAATGTTGGTCAGATGAGGGATATACTTTTTATAATGAATTATACATCTTGTTTATTTATTGTCCTCTCATGGTGGAACAGCATTTTAAAACAAATTATACATATCATTTATTTATTGTCCTATTATGGGAACTACATTTAAAAAAATAAATTATACATCTAGTTTATTTATTTATGGTCCTAATGTAATGGTACGGTCCACAGCCCTATACCCTAGACACCCACCTGACTGACCCAGATACTAAGGAGAAGTCCTAATGTAATGGTACGGTCCACAACCCTATACCCTAGACACCCACCTGAATGACCCAGATACTGAGGAGAAGTCCTAATGTAATGGTACGGTCCACAGCCCTATACCCTGGACACCCACCTGAATGACCCAGATACTAAGGAGAAGTCCTAATGTAATGGTACGGTCCACAACCCTATACCCTAGACACCCACCTGAATGACCCAGATACTGAGGAGAAGTCCTAATGTAATGGTACGGTCCACAGCCCTATACCCTGGACACCCACCTGAATGACCCAGATACTAAGGAGAAGTCCTAATGTAATGGTACGGTCCACAACCCTATACCCTAGACACCCACCTGACTGACCCAGATACTAAGGAGAAGTCCTAATGTAATGGTACGGTCCATAACCCTATACCCTAGACACCCACCTGAATGACCCAGATACTAAGGAGAAGTCCTAATGTAATGGTACGGTCCACAACCCTATACCCTAGACACCCACCTGAATGACCCAGATACTAAGGAGAAGTCCTAATGTAATGGTACGGTCCACAACCCTATACCCTAGACACCCACCTGACTGACCCAGATACTAAGGAGAAGTCCTAATGTAATGGTACGGTCCACAACCCTATACCCTAGACACCAACCTGAACGACCCAGATACTAAGGAGAAGTCCTAATGTAATGGTACGGTCCATCACCCTATACCCTAGACACCCACCTGAATGACCCAGATACTAAGGAGAAGTCCTAATGTAATGGTACGGTCCACAACCCTATACCCTAGACACCCACCTGAATGACCCAGATACTAAGGAGAAGTCCTAATGTAATGGTACGGTCCACAACCCTATACCCTAGACACCAACCTGAACGACCCAGATACTAAGGAGAAGTCCTAATGTAATGGTACGGTCCATCACCCTATACCCTAGACACCCACCTGAATGACCCAGATACTAAGGAGAAGTCCTAATGTAATGGTACGGTCCACAACCCTATACCCTAGACACCCACCTGAATGACCCAGATACTAAGGAGAAGTCCTAATGTAATGGTACGGTCCACAACCCTATACCCTAGACACCAACCTGACTGACCCAGATACTAAGGAGAAGTCCTAATGTAATGGTACGGTCCACAACCCTATACCCTAGACACCAACCTGACTGACCCAGATACTAAGGAGAAGTCCTAATGTAATGGTACGGTCCACAACCCTATACCCTAGACACCCACCTGACTGACCCAGATACTAAGGAGAAGTCCTAATGTAATGGTACGGTCCACAACCCTATACCCTAGACACCAACCTGAACGACCCAGATACTAAGGAGAAGTCCTAATGTAATGGTACGGTCCACAACCCTATACCCTAGACACCCACCTGACTGACCCAGATACTAAGGAGACGTCCTAATGTAATGGTACGGTCCACGACCCTATACCCTAGACACCCACCTGAATGACCCAGATACTAAGGAGAAGTCCTAATGTAATGGTACGGTCCACAACCCTATACCCTAGACACCAACCTGACTGACCCAGATACTAAGGAGAAGTCCTAATGTAATGGCACGGTCCACAACCCTATACCCTAGACACCCACCTGACTGACCCAGATACTAAGGAGAAGTCCTAATGTAATGGTACGGTCCACAACCCTATACCCTAGACACCCACCTGAATGACCCAGATACTAAGGAGAAGTCCTAATGTAATGGTACGGTCCATGACCCTTTACCCTAGACACCCACCTGAATGACCCAGATACTAAGGAGAAGTCCTAATGTAATGGTATGGTCCACAACCCTATACCCTAGACACCCACCTGAATGACCCAGATACTAAGGAGAAGTCCTAATGTAATGGCACGGTCCACAACCCTATACCCTAGACACCCACCTGAATGACCCAGATACTAAGGAGAAGTCCTAATGTAATGGTACGGTCCACAACCCTATACCCTAGACACCCACCTGAATGACCCAGATACTAAGGAGAAGTCCTAATGTAATGGCACGGTCCACAACCCTATACCCTAGACACCCACCTGAATGACCCAGATACTAAGGAGAAGTCCTAATGTAATGGTACGGTCCACAACCCTATACCCTAGACACCCACCTGAATGACCCAGATACTAAGGAGAAGTACTAATGTAATGGTACGGTCCACAACCCTATACCCTAGACACCCACCTGAATGACCCAGATACTAAGGAGAAGTCCTAATGTAATGGTACGGTCCACAACCCTATACCCTGGACACCCACCTGAATGACCCAGATACTAAGGAGAAGTCCTAATGTAATGGTACGGTCCACAACCCTATACCCTAGACACCCACCTGACTGACCCAGATACTAAGGAGAAGTCCTAATGTAATGGTACGGTCCACAACCCTATACCCTAGACACCCACCTGAATGACCCAGATACTAAGGAGAAATCCTAACTAAGGAGAAGTCTCTAATGTAATGGTACGGACCACAGCCCTATACCCTAGACACCCACCTGAATGACCCAGATACTAAGGAGAAGTCCTAATGTAAGGGGACCTTGTGGGTGTTTCAGGGTCTACGGTCAGTATGGGGGACCTTGTTGTGGGTGTTTCAGGGTCTATGGTCAGTATGGGAGACCTTGTGGGTGTTTCAGGGTCTATGGTCAGTACGGGGGACCTTGTGGGTGTTTCAGGGTCTATGGTCAGTATGGGGGACCTTGTGGGTGTTTCAGGGTCTATGGTCAGTACGGGGGACCTTGTGGGTGTTTCAGGGTCTATGGTCAGTACGGGGGACCTTGTGGGTGTTTCAGGGTCTATGGTCAGTATGGGGGACCTTGTTGTGGGTGTTTCAGGGTCTATGGTCTGTACGGGGGACCTAGTGGGTGTTTCAGGGTCTATGGTCAGTACGGGGGACCTTGTGGGTGTTTCAGGGTCTATGGTCAGTATTTGGGGACCTTGTTGTGGGTGTTTCAGGGTCTATGGTCAGTACGGGGGACCTTGTGGGTGTTTCAGGGTCTATGGTCAGTACGGGGGACCTTGTGGATGTTTCAGGGTCTATGGTCAGTATGGGGGACCTTGTTGGTGTTTCAGGGTCTATGGTCAGTATGGGGGACCTTGTTGTGGATGTTCCAGGGTCTATGGTCAGTATGGGGGACCTTGTTGGTGTTTCAGTGTCTATGGTCAGTACGGGGGACCTTGTGGATGTTTCAGGGTCTATGGTCAGTATGGGGGACCTTGTTGGTGTTTCAGGGTCTATGGTCAGTACGGGGGACCTTGTGGATGTTTCAGGGTCTGTGGTCAGTATGGGGGACCTTGTTGGTGTTTCAGGGTCTATGGTCAGTACGGGGGACCTTGTTGTGGATGTTTCAGGGTCTATGGTCAGTACGGGGGACCTTGTGGGTGTTTCAGGGTCTATGGTCAGTACGGGGGACCTTGTGGGTGTTTCAGGGTCTATGGTCAGTACGGGGGACCTTGTTGTGGATGTTTCAGGGTCTATGGTCAGTACGGGGGACCTTGTAGGTGTTTCAGGGTCTATGGTCAGCGTGGGGGACCTTGTTGTGGATGTTTCAGGGTCTATGGTCAGTATGGGGGACCTTGTGGGTGTTTCAGGGTCTATGGTCAGTATGGGGGATCTTGTTGGTGTTTCAGGGTCTATGGTCAGTACGGGGGACCTTGTTGTGGATATTTCAGGGTCTATGGTCAGTACGGGGGACCTTGTTGTGGATGTTTCAGGGTCTATGGTCAGTACGGGGGACCTTGTGGGTGTTTCAGGGTCTATGGTCAGTACGGGGGACCTTGTTGGTGTTTCAGGGTCTATGGTCAGTACGGGGGACCTTGTTGTGGATGTTTCAGGGTCTATGGTCAGTATGGGGGACCTTGTGGGTGTTTCAGGGTCTATGGTCAGTATGGGGGACCTTGTGGGTGTTTCAGGGTATATGGTCAGTACGGGGGACCTTGTTGTGGAGTTTTCAGGGTCTATGGTCAGTACGGGGGACCTTGTGGATGTTTCAGGGTCTATGGTCAGTATGGGGGACCTTGTTGTGGATGTTTCAGGGTCTATGGTCAGTACGGGGGACCTTGTGGATGTTTCAGGGTCTATGGTCAGTACGGGGGACCTTGTGGATGTTTCAGGGTCTATGGTCAGTACGGGGGACCTTGTTGTGGATGTTTCAGGGTCTATGGTCAGTACGGGAGACCTTGTTGGTGTTTCAGGGTCTATGGTCAGTATGGGGGACCTTGTGGGTGTTTCAGGGTCGATGGTCAGTACGGGGGACCTTGTGGGTGTTTCAGGGTCTATGGTCAGTATGGGGGACCTTGTTGTGGATGTTTCAGGGTCTATGGTCAGTATGGGGGACCTTGTGGGTGTTTCAGGGTCTATGGTCAGTATGGGGGACCTTGTTGTGGGTGTTTCAGGGTCTATGGTCAGTACGGGGGACCTTGTGTATGTTTCAGGGTCTATGGTCAGTATGGGGGACCTTGTTGTGGATGTTTCAGGGTCTATGGTCAGTATGGGGGACCTTGTGGGTGTTTCAGGGTCTATGGTCAGTACGGGGGACCTTGTTGTGGATGTTTCAGGGTCTATGGTCAGTATGGGGGACCTTGTTGGTGTTTCAGGGTCTATGGTCAGTACGGGGGACCTTGTTGTGGATGTTTCAGGGTCTATGGTCAGTAGGGGGACCTTGTGGGTGTTTCAGGGTCTATGGTCAGTACGGGGGACCTTGTGGGTGTTTCAGGGTCTATGGTCAGTACGGGGGACCTTGTGGGTGTTTCAGGGTCTATGGTCAGTACGGGGGACCTTGTTGTGGATGTTTCAGGGTCTATGGTCAGTATGGGGGACCTTGTGGGTGTTTCAGGGTCTATGGTCAGTACGGGGGACCTTGTTGGTGTTTCAGGGTCTATGGTCAGTGTGGGGGACCTTGTTGTGGATGTTTCAGGGTCTATGGTCAGTATGGGGGACCTTGTGGGTGTTTCAGGGTCTATGGTCAGTACGGGGGACCTTGTTGTGATGTTTCAGGGTCTATGGTCAATACGTGGGACCTTGTGGGTGTTTCAGGGTCTATGGTCAGTACGGGGGACCTTGTTGGTGTTTCAGGGTCTATGGTCAGTATGGGGGACCTTGTGGGTGTTTCAGGGTCTATGGTCAGTACGGGGGACCTTGTTGGGTTTTCAGGGTCTATGGTCAGTACGGGGGACCTTGTTGGTGTTTCAGGGTCTATGGTCAGTATGGGGCACCTTGTGGGTGTTTCAGGGTCTATGGTCAGTACGGGGGACCTTGTTGGTGTTTCAGGGTCTATGGTCAGTACGGGGGACCTTGTGGGTGTTTCAGGGTCTATGGTCAGTACGGGGGACCTTGTTGTGGATGTTTCAGGGTCTATGGTCAGTACGGGGGACCTTGTGGATGTTTCAGGGTCTATGGTCAGTATGGGGGACCTTGTTGGTGTTTCAGGGTCTATGGTCAGTACGGGGGACCTTGTGGATGTTTCAGGGTCTATGGTCAGTACGGGGGACCTTGTTGGTGTTTCAGGGTCTATGGTCAGTATGGGGGACCTTGTGGGTGTTTCAGGGTCTATGGTCAGTATGGGGGACCTTGTTGGTGTTTCAGGGTCTATGGTCTGTACGGGGGACCTTGTGGGTGTTTCAGGGTCTATGGTCAGTATGGGGGACCTTGTGGGTGTTTCAGGGTCTATGGTCAGTACGGGGGACCTTGTGGATGTTTCAGGGTCTATGGTCAGTATGGGGGACCTTGTGGGTGTTTCAGGGTCTATGGTCAGTATGGGGGACCTTGTGGGTGTTTCAGGGTCTATGGTCAGTACGGGGGACCTTGTTGTGGATGTTTCAGGGTCTATGGTCAGTACGGGGGACCATGTTGGTGTTTCAGGGTCTATGGTCAGTATGGGGGACCTTGTGGGTGTTTCAGGGTCTATGGTCAGTATGGGGGACCTTGTGGGTGTTTCAGGGTCTATGGTCAGTACGAGGGACCTTGTTGTGGATGTTTCAGGGTCTATGGTCAATACGGGGGACCTTGTTGGTGTTTCAGGGTCTATGGTCAGTATGGGGGACCTTGTGGGTGTTTCAGGGTCTATGGTCAGTATTTGTGTGGGTGTTTCAGGGTCTATGGTCAATACGGGGGACCTTGTTGGTGTTTCAGGGTCTATGGTCAGTATGGGGGACCTTGTGGATGTTTCAGGGTCTATGGTCAGTACGGGGGACCTTGTTGGTGTTTCAGGGTCTATGGTCAGTATGGGGGACCTTGTGGGTGTTTCAGGGTCTATGGTCAGTACGGGGGACCTTGTGGATGTTTCAGGGTCTATGGTCAGTACGGGGGACCTTGTTGGTGTTTCAGGGTCTATGGTCAGTATGGGGGACCTAGGGTGTGATCTGAGTGGGCATTCTATGTTGTGTGTCTAGTTTGTATGTTTCTATGTTTTGTTTGGTCAGGGTGTGATCTGAGTGGGCATTCTATGTTGTGTGTCTAGTTTGTATGTTTCTATGTTTTGTTTGGTCAGGGTGTGATCTTAGTGGGCATTCTATGTTGTGTGTCTAGTTTGTCTGTTTCTATGTTTTGTTTGGTCAGGGTGTGATCTGAGTGGGCATTCTATGTTGTGTGTCTAGTTTGTATGTTTCTATGTTTTGTTTGGTCAGGGTGTGATCTGAGTGGGCATTCTATGTTGTGTGTCTAGTTTGTATGTTTCTATGTTTTGTTTGGTCAGGGTGTGATCTGAGTGGGCATTCTATGTTGTGTGTCTAGTTTGTATGTTTCTATGTTTTGTTTGGTCAGGGTGTGATCTGAGTGGGCATTCTATGTTGTGTGTCTAGTTTGTCTGTTTCTATGTTTTGTTTGGTCAGGGTGTGATCTGAGTGGGCATTCTATGTTGTGTGTCTAGTTT